>NC_054711.1:12464732-12473785 GCF_016097555.1 Gigantopelta aegis | reverse complement strand
GAGAGAGAGAGAGAAGAGAGAGAGACAGACAGACAGACAGACCAGACAAGAGAGAAACTCTCTCATCCATAGTGTATAACAATTATATGATTGCTTTCACTGACTAATCCCATAGAAATTTGGCCAGAAATCTTTTTACCATGTTTTTCCATCATTCTACGCACAACATTAGTTGTAATTTAGCTGTAATCCATGTAAGAATGCGTAGTGTTTTGTTTGTAACCATATCGCTATTTGGCTTAAAGGCGCATGTGCAGGGGTGGGGGTGTCGCCTGTCTCGTGGTTTGTTGCTTCGTTTCTCTTTCACTAAGCCAGAATACAAATTACATAGTAAGCTGCTTGTGAAATGTTAATGGATATTGCATAATAGGATGCCTGTAAAATTACTTGCCTACATATTGAGAAGCCTTCCTAAGTTGATTTCCTAGAATATACTCCATTGCTTTATTGTATACCATTCAGGATGTCAAGCTACCTATGGATTTAACTGTAACATGTCTTGTGATGTCAGACACTGTCTTGGTAGTAAGTACTGTGACGTGGAGTACGGAATATGTGGAGATGGTTGTCAAGCTGGCTGGGAGTTACCTGACTGCACAACTGGTAAGTGGTTCAAAAGTATTGCTGTTTTTCTTATAATAATTTATAATATTGTTGCTGTTATAGTTGTTGTTATTATTGTTATTATTATTAATAGTAGTAGTAGTAGTAGTAGTAGAAGTAGTAGTAGTAGTAGTGGTAGTAGTGGTAGTAGTGGTAGTAGTAGTAGTAATAGTAGTAGTAGTAGTAGTAATAGTGGTGGTATTAGTAGTAATAGTAGTAGTAGTAATAGTGGTGGTATTAGTAGTAGTAGTAGTAGTAGTAGTAGTAGTAGTAGTGGTGGTGGTATTAGTAGTAATAGTAGTTTCCTCCCCCCCCCCCCATCTCTCTCATCTCTCTCTCTCTCGTCTCTCCAGGGTCTCTCTCTCACTCTCTCTCTCTCTCTCTCTCTCTCTCTCTCTCTCTCTCTCTCTCTCTCTCTCTCTCTCTCTCTGTCTCTCTTGTTTCGATTATAAGAATGTGTTTTATCTGATCGTAGAGTGTCACGGTGGTACTTTTGGATCCGGATGTACGTCAAAGTGTAGTGAACGACACTGTAAAGGAGACAGCTCATCTTGTGAACATGCCAACATGGCTGTCAACCGGGATGGAAGAGTTCAAGTTGTAATGCCCGTAAGCACTAAAGCAATATAAATTATTTTTATATAATCCTTTAACACACACACGCACGCACGCATGCACGCACACACGTTCATAGTGTATAACAAGTGTATGATTGCTTTCACTGACTAATCCCATAGAAAACTGGCATCAGTATGATATTTTATAATAAACACTTAATACATTATTTTTACTTAGACGTTAGCACAATGTACTTTCAAATATTTTAGAACGTTAAATGTTTGGAGTCTCTCAAATGCTGTACTTTTTAACCTGTGTATATATATATATATATATATACATGTTTATATTCTGTGATTTATGTACAGCATGCGACGCAATAATTTGTCCTTTTTTTATAATACCTTATTTCAGCATGTAAAAATATGAAAACAAACAATTGCTGCTGATATATAAATCTCTTTTTTTTAAAATCTAAAGTGGTTATTCATTTCCAGTGGACACTATATTGTAAGCATTTATTTAAGGTTAATTGTATAGTATACTGCTCACAAAAAGTAGAGGATATTCCCAAATATTACCAAACCAATGTAACATTGAAATAATTTCGAAATTTATTTTAACATAGCTTACATGTTCACTGGGTTTCATTGGTTTTTGTAACATGAAAGATGTTTTAAGTCCCACAGTAAAAATGATGCCAGTCGGGGATAAAGTCGTGGAAATCATAAGATGTCAGTATCATGTTGGACCTCCTATAGCGTCAATACATGCATTACACCTTTGTTGCATGGATCTTCTAAAGCGGCCTATTGTCATTTGTGGAACTGGATGGCTCTCTTCCAGCAGCGCCCTGCCTAATTCTACCAGCGTTCGTGCTGGTTTTTGACGTTGCTAAATACGTCTATGAAGGATATCACACTCGTGTTCTATGGTCAAAATGGCAGAGGACATTGCTGGCCGAGGCAAAGTCTGGATTTAAAGGAATGCTCTCGCAAGGCTTTTAGACTGGTATACATATTCAACGATATATAATGCACATTATTGCTTAATATCAATAAGTATAATCTTATAGTCAATTCATAAAACTGTTAAATGTGACGGCTATTATATATAACGGGCGCAGCCATTTTGTACCATCCCAGTGAATACGCCCTCTGGCGAGCCGGTGGTTACGTAATACTTAACCTGTCACATCAGGAATTAGTCTTAACACGGAGTAGCCAAGTCATTATTGATCACGAATAAGTGATGTGGTGTCTTAATTCACCAATTGTGATATTTCCTTCGCCCTCAAGTGCAAAAGAGGGAAGGAATGGCTTTTTACAAGTATCTTAATTGGTACTTTATCCACTTAAAACAAGCTGGAACTAGGGTAGGCATAGACGCTACCCATTATCTCTCTAAGGGTGAGAAGTGGTAGTATTTATATCCGTGTCGATTGACACGCTGCAGGTAGGAGTTTTAGTCACATATAATACTATTGTCGTCTGTGGGATTTGATTTGGTGGTACACACGCTGTAATGAAATATCCTAAGTACCATAACATAATAATGTTAAACATATTTTATTATCTCGCCTTCATGTACAATTATTTAATCTCATTGGTTGTTTGCCGTTGGACAAATCCCTTATACCCCTGTGGGCGGAGCCAAATTCTCTTATACCCCGTCTGTAATTTCCAACAGTTTCCAGCCACCCCAGTTAATGCTAAAGCAATATTTTTTTTTACTACATACATTTCTGGTAAACATTTTTTTTTTTTTTTATTAATATCTGTTTCAGACAATTTCGTATTACAAACATTTGAAGTTAAAAACTCGTTTATCGATGGAACTATTTTTCGTCACTGGCAAGTGGTTTCGTTCTCGTCCGCGTGGTACGGCTCCGTTAATAAATTGTTAACAATTATTGTCTGGCGTTATTTTGATTATTTGGCTATATGGTTTAACATATCGGCAAGATAAATTCGTTGTAGAAGCATCTCTCGGGGTATATGGCTTTTTATGTACCCTCTGTGTGCTCTTGTACCCCCTCGCCTTCCGCGCGAGGTAAAAGAACACATAGAGGATACATAAAAAGCCATATACCCCTTGTGATGCTTCTACAACTTATAATATCCCCTAATTTTTGTGAGCAGTATATAATACCATACTTTAACGTCCAATCACATATTTCATTATTCTATAAATGCTCAGATTGCAATCTAAGATAATGCGTGCGTGTTGTCTTTAGGTAGTCTATTTCTCCGTGTTTATAGTTAATCCATCATGTTTAGTATGAACATTATATAATACCCGAAGGTTTTACATCATACATACAGCTTTTAAATAAGTATAATCAATCATTCATGCAGCAGTAGTGCATTGACAGTATAAGGACAATATCAGTTAACTAATGTAAATAATATTATTACATATACATGCATTATATAAAGGTGTTTGTTCTTATAAATGCTACATGTTTATGTTATTTGTATATATGTCAGCATCAATATCCTTTTTTTAGGTTGATCAACCTCAACAAGCAATACAATTAATGAATCAATCAGTCAACTAATCAACCAATCAATGCATGAATGAATGATAGAAATAATAACTTTACAATGCAGGATGTGATGGGAAATACGGCCCAGAGTGTTCACTATCGTGTGATGCCAGACACTGTAAACACAACAATGCACCGTGTGATCACATGACCGGATCTTGTGAAGGAGAATGTCTGCATGGTTGGCGATGTGATACATGTGCTGACAGTAAGTACTGCAAGAACATTCATTTTAGTGGAGTCAAAATATACTGTTATGAGTTTGCTGCCAAATACAAGCATGCACACATTTCTCTGGATCTCATCTAATGTTTAAGCTCAAAACTACGTTACCAGTTTTGTTATTAACTTTGTGTAGCGTTGTTGTTAGGGTTATTCATTTTGGAATGTCCGGTTTTCTTTATGTATTTAGTAAAAAAATAAGTAATCGACCATCATTTACACATCTGTGCTGACATGTTTGGCAATTATACGTGTCTATCACGTATTCCTTACTATCCGTTAATTCTGAAATTTAGCTAAGTTAGAATATACATAACAAGGTTAATAATCCAGTGTGAATCCAGCAATACCAGCTGCCATTAATTCTTTCCGCCATCATGCTCACCACAAAATGCACTACCACACTGATGCATACAAGGATGCATGCATCGTGGGATCCAGCAAATGCACCACCGAATCCTGGTTAACCATTCTAGGTATTGCCGAAACGTCTTCGACACATGCGGTATTAATCATATGTGGATTCGATGGAATTTCAATGATTTACTTGCAACCATTCACTCTCAATCCTGGCCAATGTCCACTACTATTAAAACATTTGATTTGTCACAATTATACATAATATCCCCCACGAAAAACAAAGAAAATCTGCCTTCCTTAATCAGTGTGGCATTTTTTAACAGAGATATAATACATAACTGTTTTCCACGGATCTGGACAATTTGAGCAAACATATGTGAAATGCTAAACTTCCTCATTGACAACATATATAGTATATGTCAAATTTGGGGACAGGACATGTAGACAGGGAATATGAATCTCATTGGGCAACGACTGTACACCACGTCTCGCCTATTTGTTTCTCTATGCATATGAATCAGAATTTCTGACAAATCTGAAAAAAGCCAAAACAACGCAATCGGCCTAAAAGTGGTTAACTTTGCTTTATATCATTCAATAATAGGAAGGTAACTTCCATTGATTTACCCACAAGACGTAGAAACAAGATATATATATATATAAACAGTGTTCTATCTCGATATATGAATCGGGGGACAAAATACTACCATCCCGACCGGCAGATATGTTTGTCTGTCCAGCATTTATTTTGTTTTTAAAATTAATTTTCAGTAAAATATCCATCTTCATCGAAAGAAATCGATTCCACCACAGAAGTAATGATTATAAACCATGACATTTATTGGAATAATGTTTCTCTTGGTTATGTTTAACAAAACAATTACTTGCAAATAGGGAAGTCACTCTGGATCAACAGGTTTTGATTAGAGCAGGAATTTCGGCCAATTTTGGTACCTGTGCAGAGAGATTCTAAGTGTCACTGTCCTCCAAACTAATATGTATGACAAATAGGACAATGTTAACTTGCCAGTAATCAATTGTCCGTTAAGTCGAGCAGAACACCTGATACAGTATTTGGTGTCTACTTATCACAATTTCTAAGGTACCTTAGGGCATGCTCATTGTATGCAGATTTTAAACAACGGCGTGTCATTCTGGCAAATACCGGCCTCGGTGGCGTCGTGGTTAGGCCATCGGTCTACAGGCTGGTAGGTATTGAGTTCGGATCCCAGTCGAGGCATGAGATTTGTAATCCAGATACCGACTCCAAACCCTGAGTGAGTGCTCCGCAAGACCCAGTGGGTAGCTGTAAACCACTTGCACCGACCAGTGATCCATAACTGGTTCAATAAAGGCCATGATTTGTGCTATCCTGCCTGTGGGAAGCGCAAATAAAAGATCCGTTGCTGCTAATCGGAAAGAGTAGCCCATGTAGTGGTGACAGCGGGTTTCCTCTCTCAGTATCTGTGTGGTCCTTAACCATATGTCTGACGCCATATAACCGTAAATAAAATGTGTTGAGTGCGTCGTTAAATAAAACATTTCTTTCTTTCTTTTCTTTCTTTCTGGCAAAGACGTTGCTCCATCAGGATTATGATGTCCAGGGACTCCTGAGGGCATTCAAAACATTTAATGGTGGACATTTGGATGCTAAATCTACTAAATACACCAACATGATGGCTGATGCTGTTGCATATTTTTAAATTGTGCATATATGTTTTTTATCACTTTGGTGAAACTATTGCACATATTTTCATCTTTTTAGATGACACGAAGAACATGACTGCTTTTGTGGCAATACTCGAAACAGGTGCCACCGGTGGGACTGAATATGCTCACCTTTTGCGAACAACTGACACCATCAGAAAAGGAACTCATCGGGAGTGGCTGTCTTCCTATAGATGATGCTATATCTACTAAATATTATGCATCACTTTTGTTTTAGATGACGTGACATACACACTCCTGGCTGTGGTGGAGGAACTCATAATGGGTGCCATATTTCGCGAAAACTAACATCAGCTATCATTTTGATCAAATCAAATTGAATAATATCGTTGGAAACCACTACCGTCATAGGCCAATCAAAGATTTGATAAAGTTGATGTCATTTACAAGGATTACACCCCTACATGCATTCCTTTTAACACGCTCATTAAACGTAGCCCCAACCTTTTGCATTCGAACATGAGGGATATGTTTGCCCGAGTCCTATTAAAACGTTCACACCCACTCTCTATTAAGTAATATATATATATAACTCTAGAGACTTACACAGACTATACTGAGTGTTGTCTTCTAACATTTTATAGAGAAACAATTAGTTTTGTTACGCTGTAAGAAAAACACTGAAACACATGACGTTACCTATGTATGGTGATCAGTTGTAGTTTTGTCAAGTGTTATGTTGTAAACCAAGTCTGATCCCTGATCTTCATTACTCTTACTTCATTTTGCTCCATTCCACTTTGTTTTTTAAATCAATGATACACACGGTCGAAGCCTTAATCCGATAAAATTGGTTAATCTGGCAATGTATTCTTCTTACAGCTCAAGCCGACACTGGGAACAGTAATTCTTCCGTCATTGCCATTTCCGTTGTGGCGGGTGTTCTCTTTGTACTGTTGGTTATAGTGACAAGCGTTTCATTCTGGTAAATAGATTATTATTTCGTTTTTAAATTCTTGTTTATTTTGTTTTATAATTCTATTAACAAATTGTCTTAATTGTATGTGATGTTGACCATTCCCTATCCTGTGTACCACGTGTACATAATATCATTAGATTAAATATGTGTATAGTTGCATAATGACCATACAATGCCAACACTTTTTTATATGAAATAATTTCATTTACTCCTATATATAACTTTATAACACTGCACAATCCAATAAAGGTGATTTGCAGATTGACATACGATTGGATTTTAATTGTATTGTGTTAATGAAAAGGAACTCGAAGAAGATGGCTCCTACTTTGACAGATTCGTGATTGATATTTTCTATGTACTTTATATTTTCGCCAATGATTCTTGAATAAGACACTGCTTATGTCGAGTGGAAACACATCATAATTTTCATATTTCTAAAGTTAATTATCGTTATGCAAAGATTACATGTATTATCAATTAATTTTTAGTTAATTGTCATAAATTTATCAAAACAAAATAGCGATAAAGACAAGACAAGACAATACTAGACACGCTTTATTCACCAAAATATATAAGTAATAGACAAATAAATTGTCGCCTGCATGTGGTATATCATAGAACACCATCACTTTGCGTTCGTATTACATATACATGCTATAAAAACAATGATACTTTAAATAGCAGTAGTTCATTTGTAGATGACATCAACTTCACAAAAATACTTGATGGTGGTACATATGAATGTTTATAAATAAAATAAAGAACAAAAGCTTTTCTCAAGTTTGTGTACCTTTTACACACAATTTATATGTGAAATGGTCTTCGATAAAAAAAAGTGCACTATATTTGCTTATACACTGTATTATTAAATTCACCAGTATCTACTGCTAATCTAAACATCGACAAGGCCCTTTTCAAATAGTGAAAACATTTTAGTTTTAGGTACCGTTCCATGTTTAGAAAAGACTGTCTATAATAACAACATGAAGCAGAGCTTTTTATACCAGCTGACCAATCTTGTCCTATTTTGTCATAAAGTATTTGCTTAAACAGTGAAATAAGCAAATCAATATTACCTAATGTCTGACTTATCAATGCAAAACCAAAACCAATGTTAAATGAGATTCGTTTCACTTTTGTGTCCCAGTTAATATAACCAGCGTCATCTAGGGACCTTAGCTTCAAATATCTTTGATGAGGTGATCTGAAACATGGTAGCAGTATATATACGTTTACACCAATATTTAACACCTCTAACTTTGATGAGGTAATCTGGAACATGGTAGCTGTATATATACGTTTACACCAATATTTAACACCTCTAACTTTGATGAGGTAATCTGAAACATGGTAGCTGTATATATACGTTTACACCAATATTTAACACCTCTAACTTTGATGAGGTAATCTGAAACATGGTAGCTGTGTATATACGTTTACACCAATATTTAACACCTCTAACTTTGATGAGGTAATCTGAAACATGGTAGCTGTATATATACGTTTACACCAATATTTAACACCTCTAACTTTGATGAGGTAATCTGAAACATGGTAGCAGTATATATACGTTTACACCAATATTTAACACCTCTAACTTTGATGAGGTAATCTGAAACATGGTAGCTGTATATATACGTTTACACCAATATTTAACACCTCTAGTCATATAAATGATATTGTGGATAAAGATGGTAATCAGAAAATATTATATACGTATTGTAGGCATATTAAAACTCAAAAGACAAAGTGGGAGACGTATCAACAAGAGATGACCAAACTATACAAGAACACATCCAACCAACCTACAGACCCCAGTGCTGTAGAATATGAAATCGTCGATAGACAAGATGGCGGCCACAACGGTCCCAGAAGTTCGAGTTCTCAACAAGTCGACACGTCCTGTTCAGCTAATAATGTTAATTCGCCGACGTCACGTGATCAAATGGAAGTCCAGCCAAGTCGCGTTGACAGTGGGGGTGGCTATGTAAATGTGGGCCAAACGAATGAATACGAACAACTTGATTTATCCAACTCACCGCAGAATGATTACGATAAGATAACCGGTGTTTAGACAATTAAGGGGTGTCTGTTATTTATTTTACGTTCATC
>NC_054711.1:12224732-12462232 GCF_016097555.1 Gigantopelta aegis | reverse complement strand
TTACACGGGTTAATACACCAAATTATCACATGGGTTTATGACATGGATACCATGGGTAAGTAATAGGATAAAAGGAGTTATTACATACCTATTGAATCTTACTATGGTGATAAAGACATTTTGAAACCGTGTGATAAATGTATTTTGTGTCGCAGATATGTGCGATCTGCACGGGAACTTTGAAATGGGGAATTCCCTTTTTCTTTTTTACTACAGTTACTGCCTTTTATTTACTGACGTCATATATGATTTACAAATAACATGGCTGCCGCAGGGTATGAATCTTAACGCTAAGTAAATTCATGAAATATGTTTTGAACATAGATTTAACAAAGTGTTGTTATGACGTTAAATTAAAACAGTTTTTGAAAAACATAAAAGAAGGTATGTAATAAATACAGAACTTGACATTCGTTGTTTTCACTTCCTATTCTCTGATTCCGGTTGCGCGCGCATCCCGACAAACCGCTTGGTGGCAGGCCTCAGTTACCATGACGACTACGGGACTGGGTGAAACCAACCGTTATTTGCATACGAGTTAATGGGAGCATGAGAGGAATATCATTAATTACGGAACTTCTGTCCGCGCAAATCGAAAATGCCGAAAATCTTAGCAGCCTTTGGCAGTACAAATCATACTATGATGATAGACAGCAAGTTAAAAGTGTTCCCGTAGACGAGGTTAAAGAACGTCTGTGGGCAAATGCTTGCAAAACGACAGGCGGACAAGCATGGGCACCACGATCCAAGTTTACCTACCTCTGTAGTCAACAGTTCATGTCTGAGGACCGGCCTCGGTGGCGTCGTGGCAGGCCATCGGTCTACAGGCTGGTAGGTACTGGGTTCGGATCCCAGTCGAGGCATGGGATTTTTAATCGAGATACCGACTCCAAACCCTGAGTGAGTGCTCCGCAAGGCTCAATGGGTAGGTGTAAACCACTTGCACCGACCAGTGATCCATAACTGGTTCAACAAAGGCCATGGTTTGTGCTATCCTGCCTGTGGGAAGCGCAAATAAAAGATCCCTTGCTGCCTGTCGTAAAAAGAGTAGCCTATGTGGCGACAGCGGGTTTCCTCTAAAAAAAACAGTGTCAGAATGACCATATGTTTGACGTCCAATAGCCGATGATAAGATACAAAATCAATGTGCTCTAGCGGCGTCGTTAAATAAAACAAACTTTAACAAACTTTATGTCTGAGGATGTAGGACTGTAATGCATTAACGTGTCACACCTTTTACTTATATATTTTGTACATTTATTGTAAATAAAATGTGATTATATATTTTGTACGTTTTTGTAAATAAAATGCGGTATTGAATTAGCGCGTATTCTTTCTTTTTTTCTGCTTCTTTTTTTATGCATTTAGGTGATTATGTAAAATTCTAATCACTTTATTGGTAAATACAAACGTGCGTTTGGAATGTCTCCCAATAGTTTTATTTAATCAATCTAAACATTTGCAAAATATCGAAAATATTCTGAACAATATAAAAGCCATAGGTTTATAATTGTCAACATGTTAATCGGTTAAAATATGGTTCTTAAATTTCATGCTCATTGTAATATAGTAAATATATAACTAGCGTCGTAATAGATTTATTTAGTTTTTACTTAAAGTCGTTGGTATTAATTTACCCAGTCATACAGGTGCAGTGTGTTGTCACAATATAGACAGACAGATAATTTATTAACATGTAAGTTATTAACGTCTCACCGTATGTACATCACACATTTACCAAATAAAACAAATATAAAAGTACATAAGCCATTATGGAATTATGAGAGACAGTATAATTAAATAATACAAGTATGTACAATTAATAATAATAACACTATTATGTCAATACAACACTGTAAAATATAAAAACAGGTTTTGGCTGTTACAAATGCAAGGTTAGGCATTGACATTAAAACACATAACTTTTTTTCAATTAGGGAACGATGTTTCTGTATAGGGGCATAATCTCTTTTGGGGGTTTCCTTCCTCTAGTGAGTGTGTGTGTGTGGGGGGGGGTGAAGGTGCAGAAATTATATTTTTACATTTTTATATACATTTTTTCCCCCTTCCTCCCCTTTAACAGGTTGTACGCTTCGAGTTACTTGCGATTTGTCTTGATTTCCCTATTTTAAGTACTCCTTAGGAGTGTTTGTAAGATATGTATATATCACACTCAGCACTAGGCCACAAAGAATGGTCATTAATCTATGAATACCTGAGTAATTCATAATATACATTCATGCAAAGCACATGCGGACAGCACAACAGGAGGAACCAAAGCAGATGAAAAAAAGAAAAAAGTATATACCCACCCTTTCTGTCCAATCTATGCTTTCAAAAAAACACTAGAAAAAAAAGAAAAAAAAACCGTCGCTGGATCAATTTTGCAATTTCGGTTTGACCAGAGACCGGTGTTATATTTATTCAGGGATTTATCCAGGATTTTTTGCCAGTGTCCCATGTCTGATGAGATTCAGAAAATTAGCGCTGGTAAATCATACTTTTTGGCGGGTGTTTTTGGTCAAGCCACTGAATAATGCAGTACACCACTATTAAATTACTCGCCTTCATGTAAAATTCTTTAATCTTATTGGTTGTTTGCCGTTGGACAAATCCCTTATACCCCTGTGGGCGGAGCCAAATTCTCTTATACCCCGTCTGTAATTTCCAACAGTTTCCAGCCGGCCCAGTTAATGCTAAAGCAATAATTAGATTATAAAAGAAAGAAGTGTTTTATTTAACGACGCACTCAACACATTTTATTTACGGTTATATGGCGTCAGACATATGGTTAAGGACCACACATATTTTTTAGAGGAAACCCACTGTCGCCACATAGGCTACTCTTTTACGACAGGCAGCAAGGGATCTTCTATTTGCGCTTCCCACAGGCAGGATAGCACAAACCATGGCCTTTGTTGAACCAGTTATGGATCACTGGTCGGTGCAAGTGGTTTACACCTACCCATTGAGCCTTGCGGAGCACTCCCTCAGGGTTTGGAGTCGGTATCTGGATTAAAAATGCCATGCCTCGACTGGGATCCGAACCCAGTACCTACCAGCCTGTAGACCGATGGCCTGCCACGACACCACCGAGGCCGGTAATTAGATTATAAATAGCATTGATAATCAATCAAGTATACATAATTAATTTTATTTTTACTATAAAATACACTATTTTAATACTTTTAAAAGCTGCAGTGTTGAACTCGGCCATCTAATTACGATCGTGGTGTTATTGTATTAATGCGCGATTAGCAATATTGTTGTTGTTGTTTTGTGTGGGGTTTTTTTTTTTGGGGGGGGGGTATTTTTTTTTTTTTTTTTTTTACTACATACATTTATAATAAAAAATAAAAAAAAATTTTTATTTTATTAATATCTTGTTTCAGACAATTTCGTATTACAAACATTTGAAGTTAAAAACTCGTTTATCGATGGAACTATTTTTCGTCACTGGCAAGTGGTTTCGTTCGCGTCCGCGTAGTACGGCTTCGTTAATAAATTGTTCGCAAGCCGATTCCCAGTCTGGAGCTCCTCGCGGTAAGACGTGTTTGTTTCGCGTGTGCACACTGCACGTGCTTTCGTGTGCTCGACTTGTGGGTCCTTCATTTCGTTGTTTTTATCAGCGAAATGAAGTTTTGTACTGGGATGTATGCAGCCATTGGAACTGATTGAACGCTGGAACGCTTCTCGTTTCGACAGCCTGCACCACCAGGTTGGATTCTTTTTTAGCGAGATTCCTTGCCTCCACGTCATTTCTCCGTCTGACTGTCGACTTGGGGTTTTTTCGTGACTCGTATGACGGCCCCACTCCAAGAAGAAATAGGAAGCGGGGTCGACCCCTACTACTCTTTTTCTAGACTTTACCTTGCTTTATAGTGATACCATCTCGTATCCTCTGGAGTCGGGCCCGTCCGCACCACTATACCAAACCATGACGACTGGACTATACCCTAGTCTGATACTCTCTCGTTCAGACGGATCCGGCTTCTCAAGATCTGTATTTCAGCACAGCACTACATCTTCAACGTCTATCGACTGTCAATCTAGGGGTTTTCTTGACGGGATGCAACCCATCTCGTCCCTTTAAGCTGTGCACCCAAACGGCCTTAACGAGGCCACTCGCGTGGACATATCGATCGGACTTTAAACTTTTAGATCTGCGTTCAAAATTTTATGTCGAAATTACTTCTTTATTTAAATATTATTAAATAGTCCGATCCTCTCTTCTTTCTCTTATTTAATTTTGGACTGTCCTTCTAAAATGCTCCAAATTATATAAATATTCGGCCGAGCAGTCAATTCTTTTTATTTTTGGCTTGTAACTTTTTTTTCTTTTTTTTTTATTCTATTAACTTTTTTACTAATTGCTACTTTCAAAATTCTGCCCATTTTCACCCCCCCCCCCCCCCTCCCCTCCATCCCGAGTCAGGCCACCGATCTTATCGGAGGTCGGACTTGGGATGGGCGTGTTCGAAACCCTAGTGGTATATGGGCACGTTAAAATAGTTATCATCATCATCAATAAATTGTTAATAATTATTGTCTGGCGTTATTTTGATTATTTGGCTATATGGATTAAAGCCGCACGCCCTAGTTCCATCCAGCGAAAATAAATTATAATTTTGGTTAATCTAGAAACCTGTAATACACTTAGATAACGTTTTTATAAAATGGAGTGAAAAAGCAGGTTTTATATCGAAAAATACCATGGGAATCCCCATGCCCAATTGCTTGAAATAATTTTGAAAGTTAGTATTCTGATGTCACCGTTACATGTCGCTCGAAGCACAAAAATCCCTACGTCACGACAAATTTCACAGAGTGCGCACAAACTTGGGGTGCGTTCCTTTCACCTCTCCTGGACATGTTCCAACTGTTCTGTCCTGGACAGCGAACGGAATGAGTTTGGAACAGGAAGTTACTTTACGAACATGGGTGCTTCTGTTTAGGAAGTGGCTGCTGCAGCAATCATGATACTTGAATGGGAATAAGACGACACTGACCATGTTGACTATACTACAGTGTTTGAAATAATACATTTTATATATTTTGTATAAACCGCAATTAGCCTACATTCGCTATTCGAAACCGGGTGCTAGTGTCTAAGCTATTGTTATTAGCAATTAGATGCACCGTTTATTATTGGTGGTGGTGGTGGTGGGTGGTGGGTGGTAGTGGTAGTGGTGGTGGTAGTAGTTTGTTTCGTTGTATTTTTGTTTTTTGTGGGTTTTTTGTGGGTGGTAGTAGTAGTAGTAGTCGTCGTCAGTGGTGGAGAGGCACTTCCCCTCCCCAGGACGAAAATGTAAGATTTGTTTTCCCTACTCTATTTAAATAAAGGTAACAATATAGCTTGTGTCCCCCCCCCCCCCCCCCAAGGTTGTATCCCCTCTCCAGATATCGTAAGACTTAGCAACATTATTGGTTTTAAGGGTTTGTAACGTTTTGTATTGAGATTCTTACTTGTCTGAACTTTATTGTTAATGAAAATGTTCACGAACTGTGAAGAAAAACCTCACAAATGAACAAGCAAACGACAACAAATCGGATGTTGATTGCGCGAACCGTGCACGAGAAAACAAACCGAACCAAAATAATAACGGTCACGTGGTATACCAACGTCTGTGACATTGAAATGGGAATATCCCCTCTAAAAAAATAGATTAGACCTTGTTTGCTCAACGGTTTTTTCTCAGAGGCACGTAGCTTTTTAAGAAATACGAACAATGCATTTTGTGGTATTACAAACACCAGGATTACCAAAAAACACTTCAGGTGAATGGAAATGTATATTCTAAATAATAAACGGTAAGTAAAGTGCAAGGGGGGGGAGGGGGCGGTTGGGGGTAGGCATGTACCTCCCACTTTGCAGCAGCAGCTATAGCTTATATATATTTATAATTGTGTGTGTATGTGTGTGTGCCCCATCCCACACATTTTGGTACCATCCTACGCCCGTAAATACCTGTTATTATTATTATTTTTATTTATTTTTCTTCTTTTTTGTGTGTTTGGGGGGGGGGGAGGGGCTTATAGCAACGCTTTCGATGATTTAATTGGCAGCAGATAGACACTCGGGACTATCGACTCTCCAACAAAACATCGGAAGTATGCAACAACATGTATGCATGTTTATGCATATTGAATATGCGTATGTTAATACGGCAACTTTAAGTAACATTAACAATAAATTATTTTTATTTCAGAACATTATGTTCAGGTGTAGTTATAATATAACGAGAGGACTGACAGAATGCTGTGCTTCTCAATGGACAAAAATGTCTAATACTGATATGCGATTCAGTGTAAATAAGCCGTTTGTTTTCACCCAGTTCACTGGTTGCTAGGCATGTTAGGGTGAAGGTCAGCGTATGTGAGGTGCAATACGAATCGGAGAATTTATAACACTCGTTTATTTTGCGAAAGAACATACCACTCGACCGCAACGCGGTCTCGTGCTATATATTCTTGCGCAAAAGAAACTTGTGCAATAAATAGGAAGCGAAAACAACGTAAGTGAAGTTCTATATATTTATACACACAGGAATATTCACTCTAGCACACGATCATCAAAAGTAGCACACACATCTTATATTCGAATAATATGGGGGAATACTTTCCTACACCACACTAAACGTTTGGGGACCGGGGAATCTTTTGATTGCCGTGCATACATCCAATTAAGGTTCACGCACGTCTAACACTGGTCCAGCTTTTGACATTGCCAACCTTTGTTTCCGAGGTCTGCACCAAACTGTGATAAGTGGGCCGAATATATAAGAAATATATTGCTTTTTTATTATTTATTCTAAATAGGGGCGGGACGTAGCCTAGTGGTAAAGAGCTGATGCGCGGTTGGTCTAGGATCGATCTTTGTCGGTGAGCCCATTGGGCTATTCTCGTTCCAACCAGTGCACCATGACTGGTATATCAAAGACAGCGGTATGTACTATCATGTCGGTGGGATGGTGCAACAAGCGGTTGACTGAATGTACCATAGGTGTTGCTCAGTCCACAACTGTGACAGGGGTTGCAGTAGCATCTAGGACAATAGATACCAGACCCTCCTATCCTTCAAAAACCAACAACAAAACACAGAAGGAATACCTCTCCACAACGATAAGTTTAATACAATGTAAAAAGACAATGTGCTAATTGGCAATATTTGAACCTACTGTACCGATTCGCATGTTTAAATGTTTAACAAGGCATATAGCAACAAAGGGCTATTTTGATTCCCAAACACTGAAGCATTGGTATAGCCGGAAATTTACAATGGCTGAGGAGGGGAGGAGGGGTTCCCACATTGTCTACAAGTTTGTTTTACACGTGTTATGTGGTGACGGGCAAATATAAAAGGTTGTGTGATTAAGGGCTACACAAATGCACTGATGCTATCTGATTCTATTTTAGTCCAGGTACGTGGCGATCGTTTAGTTGAGGAAAGGTCACAATCTGTTACGTAGAGTGCACTCTAGCTTATTCCCACATGGACTATGATAACGGGTTCAAAGTACAGAACAGGGCATAACACAATGTATATCTTACTAAGTGTTAATAGATTCCTTCGTTGCACAGGCACAAGAAGGACGTACTTAACTAGCAATATATACCTTACTAAGTGTCGAGTGTTTCTACATTACACAGGCAGTAAGAGGACGTAGGGCTAATGTGTTTTTGTGGAAGACCTGGGCATTTATTCACAAAAAACACGCAAGCGTTTGTAAGCACGCTAACAGCACGCACCTGTTTTCTGTCGTTTTAAGAAGACTGCACATTTTAGCGGGTTCGCAAACAGTAACGCTGTTTCATGAGGTTTTGTTTTTGCGTGGACTGCAATAGGTCCCTCAAAGATCACGCAATCGAGAAAAATGGCTTTGTTCAACATGTTCAACAAAACCATTGATAGCAAAGAGTTAAATATATGTACTGAGGGCGGATCTAGGATTTTCGGGGAGGTGGAGGGTTAAACTTCGAAACAGGAACTTCTTCAACACATGATATTAAACACTGTATGTGCAATGTGATATGCGGCGGTTGGTTGACGGGGTAGGGGGTAGTAGAAGGGACACACTCCGTCCAGTAATGAAGATGAAGTTCCACGTAAAATATATTTTTGTAGAGAATGAAAGGCCCATATTCCAAATAAAGGATTTCGGAGATTTCCTGGGCTGTTTGAAACCTGGGAAAGCCAATAAATAATGTTTGACATCTTTGGTTTGACCACACGGAGGGCAACTGGGTGTTAGTAGAGCATGTTCTTTCTATAATATATTTATTATTGATCTCTAACTTTGGACGTGATGTATGGTTTCTAACGCTGTGTAACTCTGTGTCTTTTAAAGACGTTTTGCTCACTAACATTAATTTACTATTTAAACTTTTATTTTGATGTTTTCAATTCATTTAAACAAATTAAAAAGTTGATTGTTTACTTTTAAAAAGTTCTACCAGTCATATTTTTAAAATGCGATCCATCAAATGCGTAGCTGAAGAGGATACGTCAGAAATCAAAGGAGGAAGACCCTTTCCATACGGATGGCGGTCATAGGGTGCCAGCTACAAAGCTATTGCAAGCTATTCGAAACGTGTCTTTCAAAGGCAACAATCAAACGACCGAGAGAAGGCATGCCCCTGCTCAACGTTATAATATACTTGGACAGGTTAGAATAATAAGTAATCTTATTACCAGTGGTTTTAAACAAGTTAAAATTAATTTTCACTCTGTATCATAGCTACATCATATACACCATAGTGTTAACAATTTAATGTTTTAAGCACAAGTATACTGCTGACAAATGAATGTATTAAATCTGAACGGCACTATTTAAAGGGACATTCCTGAGTTTGCTCCATTGTAAGATATTTCCGACTAATAAAATATTTCTACGATTAAACTTACATATTAAATATATTGTCTTGTTTAGAATATCAGTGTCTGTATATTTAATGTGTTTCTGGTCATCTTAATATTTCTAAGAAGCCCAAACTGGATTTTGTCTTCAAATAATTTCGTACGTACCAAAAAACTATATTTTAGGACATAAAAGGAAATTTAACCTAGTACAAATATTAGAACGATCAGAAACACGTTTAATATACAGCCACTAATATTTTATGCAGAAAAATTTATTTGATATGTAATTACAATCGTTAAAAAGTTTCTGTTAGTCAATAACATCTTTAAAATTGCAGCAAACTCAGGAATGTCCTTTTAATCTAGAATTTGTATTATTTGCCTACGAATACATCTGACAGTTTATTGTTTTATTTTTCAATTAAACAACGTATATCATTTACCTAAAAATTAATTTAAAGTAAGGTTACAGTAAGACACAAAAACGTTTTTTCGGGAACCCGACCTTACCTACAAAAAATGGCCGACCCTATTTTTTGTATTATATTATTTATTGTTGTTTGGTTTTGGTTTTTGGGAGGTGGGGGGGGGGGGGGGGGGGGGTCATTAATAGGTAGGTGAAAGGAGTATAAACATAATATTTTATCTGAATTTAGTTTTAAAAATAATAACAATAAATGAATGAACAAATATATTGAAATAAAATAAATGAAAATCGACATACCCTATTTAATTTTTTCTCCCCACATTCCCGGAAAGTTAGTTTTTTACGGCCTAAAATATTACACCATTATTGTGTTTGAATTCATTACAAGTAGTAAACAAACATTCAAATTTGATATGCTTTTGAAATTTTATTGTGATTTTATAGAAGTACCGATCCAATGTAGTATCCATAACTGCATGCTGGCAAATGAAAAATATCCGTAACATTTCTAATACAAATATTTGCTGAACATAATTTTACATTTAAGATCATAGTATTCTCCATCAGCAAAGTGCCACATGCAAAGTTTATTTTTGTCACCGAATACATATTATGACCCCCCCCCCCCCCCCCCCCAAAAAAAAAAAACCCACAAAAAAACCAACAACAACAACAACAAACAAACAAACAAACACACAAACCCAAAACAAACAAACAAAAAACAAAACAAAATAATAATAATAATAATAATTGATTGCCGTTAAGTGTATAGACGCAAAGAAAATTGAATTATATGCATTTAAACTAAAAGGTGGTAATACCCATCAAAATTACAGGATTAATACAAAAGTAGTTAAACATGGGTATGTGCGTTAAATATACTATTATTACATAGTATGAAAAACATTCCTTCTGGTCGCATATAGATGATGTATTTGGTTCACACGTCCCCCTCTTACGTCACAAGTCTAGTTTCAATTGTTGTTGCAAGTAAAGCAGATATGGGGTGGGGGTCTAGTCATGCCCCCCCCCCCCCCCGGAAAAATACCCCGAAACCTTCCCCTGTATACGCGCTTGGGTTTCCTTCCGCACACATAACTTCGTGGATAAGAAAAAAATGAAAACATTATTGAAACCACAAATATATTTAACTAATGTTTGTTTTGATTTTTCATGCAAAAATGGTTGATTTCGTGAATTCCAGTGACATAAGCAACACATATTTGTACAGCAAAATATACGTACTGTTTTATTCCATAAACATTATTCTAGCATTTATAACTATCAAATATACGACTGTGTTTATATTTTAAAATGTTTTTGCACGATGTCATACATCTCCCAACACCATGATTGAAAGAATGAATGAATTAATTAATTAATTAATTAACGTTTATGGAAAGTCTAGCACAAAAAAAAGACATCGGCTACCAGGTATCACGAAGCACTTTACGAATGAAGGTCATCAGTATAAAAGTTCCAAAGTTAAGTTAAATCAGCGGAAGGAGCTGTGTCAAACATAAATATTATAAGTAAGCGTATAAAAGTTTATACTTTTTAGAATAAAATTCAACATCTCAACAAGTTCATCCCTGTTACCATATAACATAAATAGTGCTGTTTCGGCCCTTTGTTTAACGTTTCTCGCTATTATTTAAAGGGACTATCCTGAGTTTATGTCATTGTAACGTATAATATATACAAGACCTTTTTCATTACTCAAATTACATATTACAGAACTATTCTTGTTTAGAATATCAGTGTTCGTTGTCATACTGTTTGTTGTAGCCCAAAGTAGATTTACATTCCAGTGTACGAAAAAATATATATATAAATACAAATTAAAATGAATTTGTTTTATATGGAAAAGACTGCCGAAACACATTGAATAGGGAGACGTTAGTATTTTAAACAGGAAAATATATTTAATATGTAATTGTAGTTGCAAATGATATTATAATTAGTCGCAAACATCTTACAATGGCTGCAAAGTCAGCACAGTCCACTTAAAATAATAGAACTAGAATCACAGATGTTGCTTTCCCCTAATTCCTGAGTATGTTTGAGAAGTAAATGTGTTTTAAAATGTTTTGGATAAATACTAAATGTACCCATGATTTAAAGACACTTTATTAACTCACACAAAAGTATGAAATTGTTACACGCCTGCGAAGAAGTATTAGAAATGGTCTAATACATAAATAATGATTCCTATTTACATTACAAGTCTTGTTTTCCCACATTATCAACACAATCTTACAAGATGTGAATGAGGGAATCCTCGTGACGCACACGATAGCGGGCACGCACTGACCGGTTGGTTCGCGGCCATCTGTGTATGACGGCCACTCTGAGGTCCCCGCCCCTCAGCGCATTTTACTACATGTAATACCTCTGTATGACAACCACCTGCTCAACGCGTCCATCGGCTATAATGTTTTTAAACCAAAATACGAAAATGAACCTCATGTCGCGGCCTCAATATTGCATGGAGAAAATGGCCGCAAAGGTTTAGTGACAAATTCAAAGTTTAAAGCAGGTTCTCAAGTGAAATTTCGGCAATCAAAAAAGAAAGAAATGTTTTATTTAACGACGCACTCAACACATTTTAATTACGGTTATATGGCGTCAGACATATGGTTAAGGACCACACAGATATTGAGAGGAAACTCGCTGTCACCACTTCATGGGCTACTCTTTCCGATTAGCAGCAAGGGATCTTTTATATGCACCATCCCACAGACCACACGGCCTTTGATATACCAGTCGTGGTGCACCGGCTGTGACGAGAAATAGCCCAATGGGCCCATCGGCGGGGATCGATCCCAGACCGACCGCACATCGAGCGAACGCTTTACCACTGGACTACGTCCCGCCCCTTCGACAATCATGTACTCTTTTTAAGTATCGTTAGTTTAGCTTTGGTAAGTCAGCAATCATTTACATTAATCTTCTCACTACTGAAGGCTACAAAAGTACTTGAATAAGAATAACTGGCGGCAAACAGTAGATTAGTGTAGTGAGTAGCGCATGCTTGTATTCAATAATTAATTAACAGGTGTTTTACCTTTGATTTATTAAACCATGAGGTATAATCGGTGGTAATTATAATTAAAAGCAATTGATGAGTCTTATCACCGACATCAATTGGAGTTAAACATGTCAGTATTGAGCTAGATGACTTCAAATGAACAGTAAATGTTGATCACTAACGTTAGTTTCCATAACAGTGGTCCATTGGTTGTGAAACATTCTTTCTTTCATTATAATAAAATTAAAATCGGTTGTACATAAGTATTTGTTTTTGTTTTGCTTTTTTGTCAATATATTTCCCCAAGTAAATGGTGCATTAACAGAGTTCTAACACAATAATAAAATCTTAGATTTTGAGTGATAAGTTTCAAACCTGGATATGACGGCCTCCTCTCTATGACAATGACCTTTTGCGTGGTCACTTGAGTGGCCGATATGGTGGTCGATTGTGAATATATATATGTATATAGACGCGTATCATTCCTGCGGGCCTGTGCTATACTAAAATACCACATTATGTAAACACGACATTATCAGCTCATGAGGATTTATGTTTCTATGTTTGGTGAGTTACTATCTGCCACATGTTAAAAACAAGATATCTAATGCAAACACAGCATAAGCGAGTACCCCGAGTACGGAACTTGTACTTCCTAGTTGGAGTGAAATGTCACAAAATGTCGACGTATTCGACGCGTCTGCTGCTTCTCGCATCGTGGATTTGTTTTAAAACACATTCAGTGTCAGGTAGAAAGTTTTTCTCACAACATAGTTTCTATTAGTGTAAGAGCAAAGGGAGAAATTAACTGAACTAAATATTATAGTATAGATTAAAATGTATGTATGTATCTGCTGTGTTGCAGTTCTGTTTTGTTCTTCACGACACGGGGCTGGAACGTAGTCTAGTGGTAAAGCGGACGTGTGATGTAACATTGATATAGGATCTGCGACCGTTCCCCCCACTCCGCAAGATAATAACCCCGACCCACATATATCATTGGCTATCCAGTTGCTCTCGTTGTCCGATGCCTATGCTGTACTAAATAACGGGAACGGGAACTCAGTTAACGTGCCCACATCCACAGAGGTTCAGGCACGCCCACCCCGGACTTCGCCAGTGACCAATTCCGGGAAAGGAGGGGGGGGTAAGTTTGAGAAGGGCGGAATTTGGAAAATTGTAGTAAGTTGAGGATAACCATGCCTGGAATCAATTAGAGGCCAAACAAAAAATAGACTGCTCATCCAAAGTTGAAGGTGATTGGAGCAATTTAGACGGACTGCCAAAAATAAAGGGCGACAGACTATTTACAAAAAAATAAACAAATGTTTTTGAAATGACGGCCAAAAAAGTTTTAAAGTCTGTCTAAGTCCAACAGAGCGGAGGTTACCTGTCCTAGGAAAAGGTTAGCCACTACGGGGACGAGATGAAGTACCGCTCGTTGAAGTTCGGTATCAGCTTCCTGAAGCTGTGTCCCAGTAGTCCCTTCACTAGCTGTATGTATTGGGAGCCGGCGGTGATCTTTAGCATCCTGTGAACTGTGTAGTTGTCCATCTCGTGGTAGAGAATCGCTTGTCAGTAAAGACCATCGCGGCGTGACGTAACAATTAGTGCTGGTCCCATGCCCCGTAGCTCTGTCTTGTGGATGGCGATCTCGTTGCCGTCCTGGAAAGTTTTGAAGGAGTACTCGACGATGCCTGCAGGAAGATCTTTTACGTCCGAGACATCGCCGACCAAGTACTTAGAGTACTGGCCCTTGAGTTTTCCGGCTGCAAGCTGCCAGGTGCCCCCGGCGGTAGCGGAAGGCCGTGTCTTGGCTGGTTGGTCACTCGGGGGAGTGACGGCCTTCCGCTTGGCAACAGCAACATCCGTGGTCGTCACTGTGGAGTCCCCCGTGGGTGGAGGTCTCGACGCGGACGGCCGTGGAGCTGGGACAGGTCGCGTTGGCTGCGTAGGCTTTGCTATGGGCTGCGTCGTTTCAGCTGGTCCCGTCGGTCGCTCAGTCGCTTCCTGTTGGGCTGGCTAGTCTGGTCGTGGTGGGGGCGGCGACACTCGGTACTCCAGGTGGGGGGCAGCTCGATAGAACAAAGACACACGTCCGTCTTCATCGCAAGTCAACTATGTAATGACTAAATAACTTGGGATTGGGATTGGGAACTCTATTTATGTGCCCCTATCCACATAGGTTCAGGTACGCCCACCCCGGACTTAGCCTCTGACTTCGCCAGTGGCCAATTCCGGGGCGGGAGGGGACTAAATAACGCTCACGGCAGTACAGTTCTTCATTATTATAGTACTTCAAAGGTGAATAGCCTTTGGTAATAATACTTTGTCAGTATAATTCTTACATCATTGTATTTTACACACAGAGAACATGAAGTGGTTCTCATTGCCTTTTATTAATTCTAAATGTGAGATACGGTGATTTCATCGAGTGTGTATGTTCTGACTGAACTAATGCACTGAGTTTATCAAGACCTAGTCTCCTTTGTAGACAAGGCACATGACAGTTAATCATGGCTGTATACCCTCACGACTCTTATCAAAAGTGCGGGATTTAGTTCAGTCGGTTAATTGCTAAGGTATCTACGAGTACTCGAGTACTCGTACACGGGTCGAATCTAGCAAGACTCGAGTCCGTTCACAGGACTTGAGTACCCGTGCAAGGGATAGGATAGAATAACATATTAACACAACTATATTCAATTAAGGTTCAAGTACCGTGCAAGGAAGAGCATTCTCATTTAATTATATTTTTACGTCGTTTTGCCATATGCTTGCAACCGATTACATTACATTATAGGGCTATAAGAATGTGTGCAATGCAGTACAAGGCATGATTTTGGCACCCATGTTCAGCGCTGGAATTAAGATGCATACTGCTATTTTACTGTATTCCTTAGTCTCGTCATCATCGAGGATAAGTGTTGCGTACTCGGGTCCGGGTCGAGTTTGACCCTCGATTATTCGAGTTTTAATATTTTGGACTCGTGTAGGCCCTAATGAGTGCTCTCTTGGTGTGCTTGCGTCGAACGATCGAACGGTCAACCACCTCGGTGGATCCACTCAACTGATTGGGTTTTATCTCGTTCCAACCAGTGCACCACAACTGGTTAAAGGCCGTGGTCTGTGGTTTTCTGTCTTTTGGAAAGTGTATATAAAAGTTCCCTCGCTATACTAGGAAAAATGTTGCGGTTTTCCCCTGATGATTATGTGTCAGAATTACAACATATATGACATCCAATAGCCGATGATTAGTTAATCAATGTACTCTAGTGGTGTCGATAAATAAAACAAACTTTACTTTACTATTAAAAAATCATTTGGCCGGAGATACGGTATTCAATTTGGTAATCATACATTCTTAAACGTCGTACACATTGATGCTTCTGTTACATATATTAAAGCTGTTATATTGTGTTAGTGTATTCCACTTGAATATATTAACATATATTGTCAACCGTTTCCTTGGGGAAAAATCTTCCGTTTTCGGTCGAAGTACTTTTAATGGAATTGTTTTTTCCTCTTTCTGTGAAGCCTTCTGATATTTTAAAATAATTATGTAAAATATGTTTTGTGTGTATTTTAATAGGGTAGCAGATATGTCATTTACTTACATACACGTCCTCTAAATGTGTAGTACGCTTTCCATTTTTAGGAATCTGTACTTCAGGGAGGTATGGTTTGGACTGTAACTACACATGTCACTGTTACGCTGACAACTGCAATAGCGTCACAGGTTGTTCTGATAGTTGCCAGAAAGGATGGTCTGGATCAAAATGCACTAAAGGTAATATATATATATTATATATATAGATAGATAGATAGATAGATAGATAGATAGATAGATATAGATATATATTGATTAATTTATCTAATCGTTGGGGTTAAAGCATATCCCAATCCTCGTCTCATACGCCTATGTATTTAATATATTTGTATTAATGATACATAGAACGGACATTTATTTAATGAGATCTTGGCGCATTTTCAACTGTGGCTACTTTATTCGCATTGCTACTTTGACACTTTGCAAGAGAGTGAGAGATAATCCACTGCATAGGGTACTCCCACCAATTAGTAGCGTGAGTGCGTAAACATTTATTTGATATACGCAGGTTAATTTCCGACATTTGACCTGACAGTCTTTTGTTGGCATACATGCATACAGACATACACACATACACACATAAATCCATACATACACAATACACACATACACATACATACATACATACATACATACACACACACACAAATCCATACATACACAAATCCATACATACACAATACACACATACACATACACATACATACATACATACATACATACATACATACAGACATACAGACATACATACATACATACACACACACATACATACATACAATATATAGATATTCATACATCAATACATACTAGCGAGTGCCAGGTCTGCCCACTGTTTCATGCACGTAAGCGGGATCGATCGCGTAGATTGTAGGCTCCATGCATGTGGTTGAGTTAAAGTGTGTCTGACGCCATATAACCGTAAATAAAATGGGTTGTGTGCGTCGTAAAATAAAATAATTCCTTTCCTTTCCTTTTATGGATGCCTCAATAGTCTACAATTTGCGGGCGATTCGGTGCCACAGGTTCCACAGGTTCGAGTCCCAGCACCGGCATGGGGCAATTTGCGAGGCCAGAAAGGATTTAATTATCCCCTGCGCCAGTGCGTTAATGTCTATGTATGGTAGACAATGGGCCGTGTAGTGTATCGCTGTATAGCAGAGCGTACCACAGGAGGGTACACCACAGAACGGTCTATGGTAGACAATGGGACGTGTAGTGTATCGCTGTATAGCAAGGCGTACCACAGGACGGTACACCACAGAACGGTCTATGGTAGACAATGGGCTGTGTAGTGTATTGCTGTATAGCAGAGCGTACCACAGGACCGTACACCACAGAACGGTCTATGGTAGACAATGGGCCATGTAGTGTATTGCTGTATAGCAAGGCGTACCACATGACCGTACACCACAGAACGGTCTATGGTAGACAATGGGCCGTGTAGTGTATTGCTGTATAGCAAGGCGTACCACAGGACGGTACACCACAGAACGGTCTATGGTAGACAATGGGCCGTTTAGTGTATTGCTGTATAGCGAGGCGTACCACAGGATGGTACACCACAGAACGGTCTATGGTAGACAATGGGCCGTGTAGTGTATTAGTGCAGTACATGACGGTGCATTACAGTAGATACTTGGACAGATGTATGGTTCAATGCTTGAATAAATGCATAAATAAATATATCAATAAAACATAAATAAATAAACTGATCGATTGATTAAATAATGTGACGTATGCAGTAAAATGCCTTTTGCGATCGGATTCACCGAGGGATTAGGAAGATATTGTAAGGTCCATGAAACGTTTCCCAGAATAGTTGTTGTCGTTCTGTGTACTGAAAGGTGTTTGTATTTCTTTCGTTTTATGTAATGAAAGGTGGGTTTCTTTTTCGTTGAGCTGTGTGTTGATTTGCTTTCGTATAATGAACGGGGTTGCGTGTGTGTGTGTGTGTGTATTTGTGTGTGTGTGTGTGTGTGTGTGTGCTTGTGCGTGTGCGCGTGTGTGTGTGTGTGTGTTATATTAAAGATATCCAGAATGTGTAGCTATTGAGGAAGAGTTCACGTATTAGTAATTTTATGTACATTAGGCAGGTGTCCACCTTAATCTCTCAGGCGAAACGTGTCCACAATTACAAAGGGTTTTTTATATGCGGGTTTTTCGTGTCGGGCTGGAAGTTGTGCATATCTTAAAATAGAATAGCCTACTTTTTGACAAACCTTTGAGGAATAGTAGTTGAAAAGCAATTACGTGATGTTATAAGTATGTTTATGACATAAGAAAATAATTGAATTGAGAGTTGGAATATTAGTAATTTCATGTACATGCGTATATATGTAAAACTTCAAAAACAGTTCTTGTAAAATAAAGAAACTAATTAATAAATATCTGAATCGTGTAGTCCACAGCACATAACATACCTACGGGTTTGATCTGTTACAGTCGAGATTATACTTTCTAAAGGTATGTGTCACGTTGTCGAAACAAAGCTAACCTACCTAGGGCTTTCTGAAAGTTAGTACTTAAAATAATTTTTGCCGAAGATAATTTACAATACATATTCATTCATTATACTGAGTTTGAATAAAATGCTAATTTTACTCATATAAATAAAGGAATGACTGTCATAACTGTGTCCTGACCTATATGTAAATGGGGCGGGTGTGGCAGTATTAACTATATAAGAAGTAACCTTAATTAAATGTGCATGTACTTGTACTGTTGTCGAAAGTACCCCGTATGTTTAACTCGCTATGGGTGGGAGCCGGTATCGGGACGCGAACCCTACCGGTACCTACCAGCCATAAGACAGATGGTTTAACCACTGCACCACCGAGGCCGGTTTACAAAGACAAATAGTGATGTAAAAGTCTACAAGGTGTATACCTCCAAATCAAATTCCATAGACGACAACAGTAACGTGTGGCTAAAACTCCTACCTGCAGCATGTCAATCGACATAAAGACCACGGATATAAATACTTCCACCTCTCAAAGTGAATCAGAAAAAACGAAGTATTGAAGTAGGACACGTACCTTTAATGTATTAATTAACAATATTAATATATTAACGGTACATACCCATGATACAATATTGTGATATTTTAATCTAAACTTAGTTTGTTAATTAATATATTAAACGTATGTGTCCCTGTTACAATAGTGTGATATTTTTTTCTATTGTTATTCAATATATTAAAGTTGATTTTTCCAAGATTAAAGTTGATTTTTCCAAGATTATATGTTGATCTTTACAAAATTAAAGTTGATTTTTCCAAGATTAAACTTGATTTTTCCAAGATTAAACTTGATTTTTCCTAAATTAAACTTCATTTTTTTCAAAATTAAACTTCATTCGTTTAAATGTTAGAAAATATATTTATTTTATTGTGTGTGATGGCACTAATGCGCTTCCGTATATACCAAACACCTAATAATTTTATTGTTGATACATATTGTTCATCTTTTGAGACATCACTTTAGTCATTTAAACTATATTATTAATATCGTGGAAAACGCATGGTCCTTAATATAATAATTTGCTCACGTTGTACAGAATGTATGCAATAAAAATAACAAAAGTTAATTGATATTTCAGGAAATATAGGTCTGGGGAAAACTGCCTACCAGAGTTCGTTTGATAGCCACGAGTCATCGCACAGTCCACAACTTGCAGTAGATGGCATGCTTGAAGAAGGAATGTATGCCAAACATTGTATTTTAACTGGAGGCGACCAGACAGACTCCTGGTGGGAAGTAGATTTGCAGAGAGACTACTACATACACAATATACGTATTCACTTCCGTACTTCCTGTAAGTATATGCTAAGACTTCACAGTAATGGAATTACCGGTAACATGCCTATTTGACCCTTATTTGTTCTAATTTCAAAATGTATATAAAGTTGAACAAGGAGATTATGCAAAAAAATGTATGTTAACTGGAGGCGGCCAGACGAACTCGTGGTGTGAAGTAGATTTGCAGAGAGACTACTACATACACGATGTAGTTATTCACTTCCGCACTGACTGTAAGTACTTGTTAAGACTTCACAGTAATGGAATAACCAGTAGCATGTCTATTCAATTCATATGTTTCCTACAATTTCAAAATGTATATAAAAACAAAATGTCCATGACAACATTTATGAAAGGTGCACCGACAACATCCGGTATAAAATTATTAATAATTATTTGCATGTATTTTCCTTATCCTCCGTTTCACCCTCCCCCACCCCACCCTCCATCACCACGACCTCCCAGTTCAAAGTTAAATGTGGTGAATATGATCTACAGTAGTTATATTTATTACGTTCACCTATTCTGAAATAAATTAGATAATATTAAAATATTGATGATTATTATTTCGTATGTCAGGATCAAACAAATAGCCAGCCAGATGCCGCTGTATCTGGGGGGTTTTTTCACCTTTATAAATCTTGTATTAACTTTCCGACATGACTGGGGTGGAATCTAGCTCAGTCGGTAGAGCGCTTGCCTGAGATGCCTGCGTCGTAGGATCGAAACACTTTAGTGGTCCCATTCTCTGTTTGGGTTTTTTCCCTGTCTGACCACTGATCTACGACTGGTATATGTAAGTTCGTGGTCTGTGTTATCCCGTTTGTGCACAATGTGCACATAAAAGATCCTTTGTTGATAACAGGAAAATAGCTACAAGTAAACAATTACCAAATGTTTGACATCCATTGATGATTAATTAAGCAATGTGCTCATGACGTGTCATTATATAAAACAAACACATTTTTCTGACATGACTTACATGTTGTTTTTTAAATAATAAAACACTTCAAGTACGTAAATGTGATGGAATCCTTAATAATAATTCCCATGTTTGCTTTTCCCCTCTCACTGAACTCGGATTTTCTCCCGTTACAACCAGTACCCCACGACTGGGACATTAAAGGTATGTGTTATCCTGTTTATGGGACATTACACTTAAAATACCGTTGCTGCGTTCTTGATACGAGTAGCCTATGCGACCGCAGCGGGTTTAATATTCCCCTTTATTAACGATATATCGAATCGAAATCACTTGTTAGACATCAAACGGCTGAGTACTTTCTTTTCCTCTTGTAAGAAATTGTAATTTATATTTATTTGTACAGACCTGGTTCGTAAAACTGGTGTACAGGTATACAGTTCTCTGAGAGTGAACCAGAGTAACGCAGGACACTGGTGTGGAAACACATCCTTCAACAGCCAGGTTATAACAATCTTGACCTGCGATGACACCGCTAGATACATAACTCTCTATAGAAGTACAGGTGACAGAATAATGGACTTCTGTGAAGTCGAAGTGTTTGGTAAGGCCAATGTTTATATTTACTAGCAATACGTATTATCTTTATCAAAGGGTTTGAAAGTGTGTGTGTGTGTGTGTGTGTGTGTATGTGTGTGTGTGTGTGTGTGTGTGTGTGTGTGTGTGTGTGTGTGTGTGTGTGTGTGTGTGTGTGTGAACATGCCGTAGTAGTAATGAAATGGAACAGCTCAATAACATTCTTCAAACATCCTGTAAGTACCAACAATATATAAGTTTTTTCCTTACAAAATATCATTGTTGATGTGTTTGTAATGATATCTAATTTGCGGGCTGTTTTAAAACAATTTTTCTACTGGTCTAATTACGTTTTATAATATTTTGCTATTTTGTTGACTTGAATGTTTAAAATGTTTTTTAAATTATGAATTACGTCATTTTCCACCAACTGAAATGTCGCAAACTAGTATTAAAAATAGTTCACCGCCACCTTTGAACCGATCGATCGTCTTTGATACAACAATTAAGCTGTATATAGTTTTATTTTTATCACCAAAACAGAGTTCAAAGATACGGTTTTGATCACGTATTACGGTTTGTCAGATTCAAAGACACATTCTGCCGACATTTTTATTTTGAATTCAAAAGATGAAGATATCTCAGGGATAATTTTTCGTCTGAACGGAATATAAGCTACAGAGTGCTTCGGACACTTAGCAAAATCATCCTGCATAGATGCTGCTTTTACTTTGACTTGTAATATCTTAAAAGTCATAGCCTATAACCTCTTTAACCACCTTGCCTGACACAACTTACACGCATACCAAAGTCGCCCCCATCATTCCAGCAGCTGTTGCATTAACTGTACTAATAGTTGATATAGGTGTAACTATTCTCTTGGCAGTGGATGAGCCAGCTTCGAAAATTGTTTCCTTCGATATGTTTGAGCTTACGGAGCACCACGAGGACATATGTTGTGCCATAGGCAAGGTAGCTTCCTCATTCCAAGCAATACCTAAAAGCTAGTGAAAATATTTCTCTCCAGTTTAGCAGAAGCAAATAATTAACATATTAGACATTCGTTCCCCAATTAGGAAATTATGACGTATCCAAATATTCAGTTTTCTACATTGATACACAGATGGTAGCAAATGCATTAATTCACAATATAGTCCCACAATAATTGTTTTTGTTAACCAAAAAAAAAAACCTAGTAACTCGGTTTGTGGTCAAAACTAAGGGATATTTTTTAAACAACTACATTATTGTTCGTATAGTCATTGCGAACTAAATTGCAGTTGACTTGTTTTGCCAGTGGTAAGTCATTCGATTCTTCGCGATAAAACCAAAACCTGATACATTATATTTGAATATATCAATTTTTTAATTGGCCTAAAATCATTCAACCATTCACTAATCTGAAGACCTGTTTCACGTTTCTCTCAATTTAAGTAAGGAACCAGTAGACACTTTTGACAAGATGCTTGCGACTCATCACTTTTCCATCCAAATTCTCGTGAAACGTTTTAGGTACTCCCATTGAAACTTAGTTGAAAAACAACACTTCAAGTGTTGGGACTGCTTTAACCAGACTCTTTAATGGACGTTATGTATCTCACCATACTGTTTTTAAAACTAATTTCCGGTTATTTTATACTCTTTTGAATTTATTTGTCAAGGCGAAAATATCCGCTTTTGAGGGGTCTCCGTGCTAGGGATATGTGCATAGGGTTTTGTAACTCAGATATACCATGTCCATATCTTAGAGGGGATTGCTAGCACCATCACTTGAAAACAGAACACATTTGTTTACTATTCACCATAAAGACACTAAATATTTTCCATTCATGATGGTTTTTCAGTTATTGCTTATACTTTTTCATAGCCAATAGTCAAGGCATTTTCCGTGCTGGAGTGTCATTAAACATTCATTCATTCATTGTAACTTTCTTTATTTACATGACTATTTTGACTTTTCATTTGCTTTGTTACTTTTAAAAGTGATCATTAAAATTCCTATTGCTAAATACAAATTCTAAACAACTCAGTGCACACGTTTTGACAAAATGAATTTAATTTAAATACAAAATCATTGTTAAGAATCGCAATCAATATAACAATGATCAACACATAGATTTGTTTACAGTTCTGTACCTGGAGGTAACACATGGTGCCTTCATTCACATGGATTATTATGGATATCAAGATGTAATCAATATAAGAATGATCAATACATAGATTTGTTTACAGTTCTGTACCTGGAGGTAACACATGGTGCCTGCATTCAAATGGTCCCCTGCACGTGCTTTAACCTCACCGTGGTGCAGGGTGTAACATTCTCTTTGAGAATGGCCAATATAGCACAAACTGAAGTTTAGAGTAAAAGTCAGTATCTTATCTGTGATATTTGTATTTCTATTTTTGTACAGTTCTTTACACTGATTTTATTTATATCTTGAATTGTTCTGTTGATGTTGATCATCACCTTGTTTGTTTCCATTACCATAGTCTGACACCCAATAGCCGATGTATTTTTCGTGCTGGGGTGTCGTTAAACATTCATTCATTCATTCATTCATTCATTCATTCACATGGAATATTATGGATATCAAGATGTAATCAATATAACAATGATCAATACATAGATTTGTTTACAGTTTTGTACCTGGAGGTAACACATGGTGCCTTCATTCACATGGATTATTATGGATATCAAGATGTAATCAATATAACAATGATCAACACATAGATTTGTCTACAGGTTTGTACCTGGAGGTAACACATGGTGCCTTCATTCACATGGATTATTATGGATATCAAGATGTAATCAATATAACAATGATTAACACATAGATTTGTTTACAGTTCTCTACCTGGAGGTAAAACATGGTGCCTTCATTCACATGGATTATTATGGCATATCAAGATGTAATCAATATAACAATGATCAATACATAGATTTGTTTACAGTTTTGTACCTGGAGGTAACACATGGTGCCTTCATTCACATGGATTATTATGGATATCAAGATGTAATCAATATAACAATGATCAACACATAGATTTGTCTACAGGTTTGTACCTGGAGGTAACACATGGTGCCTTCATTCACATGGATTATTATGGATATCAAGATGTAATCAATATAACAATGATCAATACATAGATTTGTTTACAGTTTTGTACCTGGAGGTAACACGTGGTGCCTTCATTCACATGGATTATTATGGATATCAAGATGTAATCAATATACCAATGATCAACACATAGATTTGTCTACAGGTTTGTACCTGGAGGTAACACATGGTGCCTTCATTCACATGGATTATTATGGATATCAAGATGTAATCAATATAACAATGATCAATACATAGATTTGTTTACAGTTTTGTACCTGGAGGTAACACGTGGTGCCTTCATTCACATGGATTATTATGGATATCAAGATGTAATAAATATAACAATGATCAACACATAGATTTGTTTACAGTTCTCTACCTGGAGGTAAAACATGGTGCCTTCATTCACATGGATTATTATGGCATATCAAGATGTAATCAGTATAACAATGATCAATACATAGATGTGTTTACAGTTTTGTACCTGGAGGTAACACGTGGTGCCTTCATTCACATGGATTATTATGGCATATCAAGATGTAATCAATATAACAATGATCAATACATAGATTTGTTTACAGTTCTGTACCTGGAGGTAACACATGGTGCCTTCATTCACATGGATTATTATGGCATATCAAGATGTAATCAATATAACAATGATCAACACATAGATGTGTTTACAGTTTTGTACCTGGAGGTAACACGTTGTGCTTTCATTCACATGGATTATTATGGGATATCAAGATGTAATCAATGTAACAATGATTAATACATAGACTTGTTTAGTTTTGTACCTGGAGGTAACACATGGTACCTTCATTCACATGGATTATTATGGATATCAAGATGTAATCAATATAACAATGATCAACACATAGATTTGTTTACAGTTTTGTACCTGGAGGTAACAAATGGTTCCTTCATTCACATGGATTATTATGGCATATCAAGATGTAATCAATATAGCAATGATCAATACATAGATTTGTTTACAGTTCTGTACCTGGAGGTAAAACATGGTGGCTTCATTCACATGGACTATTATGGATATCAAGATGTAATCAATATAACCATGATCAATACATAGATTTGTTTACAGTTTTGTACCTGGTAGTAACACGTGGTGCCTTCATTCACATGGATTATTATGGATATCAAGATGTAATCAATATAACAATGATCAATATATTTGTTTACAGTTTTGTACCTGGAGGTAACACATGGTGCCTTCATTCACATGGATTATTATGGATGTCAAGATGTAATCAATATAACAATGATCAATACATAGATTTGTTTACAGTTTTGTACCTGGAGGTAACACATGGTGCCTTCATTCACATGGATTATTATGGATATCAAGATGTAATCAATATAACAATGATAAATACATAGATTTGTTTACAGCTTTGTACCTGTAGGTAACACGTGGTGCCTTCATTCACATGGATTATTATGGCATATCAAGATGTAATTATGTATTTTAGCCTGTGATGTTGGCACTTTCGGTGTTGACTGCAGCCAGTTCTGTCACTGTCAGAATGGACCGTGTAACTACATAACTGGTGATTGTATGGTTGGATGTAAGCCAAACTGGACTGGGAAGACATGCAGTGGTATGGTATATAAATACGATTTATAATAATACAACACACACGCGCGCGCATGCGCATGCACACGCCCACACACACGCATATATACACATGTATACATATACAGAGATGGCGAGATTACTTAATGAATGAATGAATGAATGAATGAATGAATGAATGAATGAATGAATGAAATTAATTAATTAATTAATGTTTAACGACACCCCAACACGAAAAATACATCGGCTATTGTGTGTCAAACTATGGTAAATGCAAACAAAATTTATAATTGATGATCAACATCAATATAAAAATTCAACAGTTATATTAAAACACAGTGTAAAGAACTGTGCAAGAATACAAATATCACAGATATATAAAATTAAAATTTAGAGTAAAAGTCAGTATCACGTAGAAACTGTAAAATAAGTTCTGGATGGAATCGAAATGATTCCATCATATTTCTCTGACCAAATATACCTTTTCGAGTTTCTTTCAAATACTTACACTCCACCAAAATGTGGTGCACCGTCAGAGTACACTGACAGTGCTCACGCTGAGGTGGAGGATCTTTCTTTAAGATAAATGAATGGGTAAAATATGTATGACCAATGCGAGCACGACACAAGACTAGTTCATCCTTCCTGCACTGTCTATAGGAGGACTGCCACTCTCCCAAGACTGGCTTGATAGAATGAAGCTTGTTCGCAATCGCACCGTCCCAATCATGTTGCCACGTCGAAAAGATAAATTCGTTGATATTATGTTTAAAATCAGTATACAGTACACTAACCCTGGCATGAGGCAAATCCAAAGCAGACTTGGCAGCAGAATCTGCCTTTAGATTACTTAATGAAAGTACGATTACTTAAGAATGTCACGATTACGATTACGATCACAAAAAAAACCCTGAAAGTAATTGATTACAATTGCAAATACATTGTCCAGTAATCATGATTACAATCCTCATGTTCAGAAAATGTGTATAGCATATCAATTTCAAAAATCGTGACTTGGTACCACATCCGTGGCTAATCATGTTTGACAATGTTTAAGGGCGTATACAATTATGATATCGTTAATTCACTATTATTTGAATCAGGTGATTACCAAATATTAAAACACAAAAAATATTCTGCACTGGTTAGCATATACTTTGTTTCATTTCCAGCCTGTGATTCCAGTCACTATGGTGAACTGTGTAATAATAACTGTTCCGCTAGACACTGTAATGGAGAGTCAACGTGTGACAAGATCACAGGGCGGTGTGACAGTGGATGTACAGCAGGATGGATTGGGGCAGATTGCACGACAAGTAAGGCAAACTACAATATATCTTCCCAATCCTTTTCTGTTGTGAATATTTCACTACTAAAATTACTTTCACGATTTACATGATCTATTTTACATATTTCCGTAACAAATCTACTCAAGACCTACTGTACGTCTTACCAACGATGTTCGATTGTTGAAGCCTTTTCTTTTCATAGAGCCCATTTCGTTATTCATTTGGTAGCAGTCGTGCTCACAGTTTCACCTTTAGAAGTCCTTCAGAAGGAAATCATGACATGTTAGTGGCAAAAATAGATATCTAAAAATAGAGAAGTGTAATCCAACCTGCAACAACAAATAAAATGGTACGTACGTAGATGCTGAGTATACTATGTATATGTATATAGTGAATTATATAGTGCTTGAAGTTAAATAGTGCTTGGACATCTGGAATGTGGTATAATGTGTGTGTTGTTAGCTAGTTGCTGAATAAATGCTGGTGATGTTTAAAACGAGTATGTTTGTAGAGTTCATTTAGTTGTATAGAAGAAACACGCAGTTCAGCAAATAGCCAGGGAGCCAAGGCTGACATGTTTTGTCAAAGTGAACCCTTCTGATAAACATTTTTATCCATTTCTGTTCAAGTTTATCATCTCAAATTACCTTTTGGAGTGTGAATATCCACACCTTTTTCGTAGTATGTATTAGTTGTACCTACTCTTACCAATGTGTATGAATCAATAACCATTTATGTGTGGTTGTGTGAGATTTGAGCCCTTATAACCAACATTGTAGGGATACTGACGCACACATGAATTGTGGGGTATACCCCATTTTAGGTCAATCTAATTATGATAGATATAGCTTTATTTCAGGTAATAATGAATCGAAATGTGTACAAACTATCATGATCTCATTGTTGAACACTGAACCTATTTATTTTACATTTGCAGTCGTACTCCCTAAAACTCGAATTATATCCTCGTCCACTTCAAGATCGAGATATCGAAGTTTGACTGTATATCACTCAATATCATTAATGTATATTAAAAGTAATTAAATATATTAACACATCGCAACTGCTGAATAACATTATTAATTCAATCAATATCTAAACACTACAAATATGGCGCAGTTTACTAAATAGATAACTAAATGTTTATTGTAATAATTAGTATAATAAATATATATGTTATAACTGGTATAAAGGGTTTTTTTTTTTTTTGATTATTTTTCTAAAGTTGTTAAGTGCTCTGGCAACGTGCTACAATACCAGAGAGCCGAATTCGCTATCACAGTGTCGGATAAGGTTACCGTACACACAGCTTGACACACCAATGGCAACTGCCATTGTCTGCTAGCTAGATATAATCTGATATTGTTTGCAATTAGTTCCTGCCTTCAGTACATGTTCAAAGTATTAACAACAGAACAGAACATAACTTTGTTACACTCTGGGTCATCATTCGATGGTATTGGAGGAACACAAATATACATATATAATATAACAGCATCAAGATGTCAGGATTTGAAAAATCAATTCATAAACTGTAAATAATGAGTCTTGGGAGGAACAGAAATGTTTGTTGATAATAGTTCTTAATCTACACAAGTTTTTAAGGGTGCCTATATTTTTACAATAAAAAGCTGCTTAATGTGTTTACATTTGGTCTTGTAAAATAATATTTGTGAATATAATTACATCTATCTTCTGTAAATGTTGTACATATAACCATCACCAACATCACCAACAGTACAAAAGAAACATTTCCTGTTTTCATCTAAAATATTGGTCCATCTTCCTGTTTCAATAGGTAAAAGTGGTTAGTTATACGAAATCTAAGAAATGTATTACACATAGTGTTATCAAGTATATTGATATATGTTTCAAACACTAAATTCTCTTTAAATAGTCTGTAAGTTAAACCTTTGTTGGATTTCGAAATGTCGTTTTTCCAATTCTGTAAAAACTGGTCTGAGAGTCTTTAAACATGTTACTGAGCTAAACATCTGCTTGTCTCAGATATTATCTAGGCCAAGCTTATCAAATATATCTCTAACACTGATCATCTATTTATGTTTTTTTCACATTGTATATAGTCATGAAATCATAATTTTAGTTCCGTACTGATAGCTTGGAATATTATCTGTCAGAAAACGAGCCCCAAAACACACAGTATGCATGGGTATTATAAGCAGTGGAGGTTTTCTTCCTAACTCTCCATATAACATATATATAGGTGTGCTTTTTCTAGCGTTTGCTAAATATTGTAAAATCGGGATATATACACTTTCTAATGTATTAATATTTTCAAACTCTCATATTTAACAACCATAGAGTAATATAGGAACAACAATTGCATCAAATAATTTTATAATATAAAACATGACTGTTGAGCTAAGTGGGTTTTTTTTTTTTTTTTTTTTTTGTTGTTGGGTTTTTTTGGGGGGTTGCATAAATTGAATTTATTGGAGAGTTTTTAGACCATATTCCCAAGTATTTGTATTCATTTACATTCTCAATTTCAAAATTGTCCAAATACAAAACTTCCTTGTAGTCCTTTTTCGAACCTCCGAATATGACTATCTTTAGTTTTGATACGTTTACTGTTAATTTACATGTCTTACAATACTTGTCGTAAGCATTTAACATACGTTGAAGATCATCTTCGTTTCTAGCCAGCATATAATATAATAAAAATCGTTAGACCTATGTCAAGATATATATCAAAATCAAAGATATTATTCATAATACCTTTGCACTGTTGCGACTTTCAATAGTGCTCCAAATCATTTAAAAACAACGAAACTAAAATGGGAGATACAATTTCTCCTTGTCTCATGCCCATGTCGCACAAAGATATTTTGATAGTTCACAGTCATTTCTGATACATGATTTAATTCCACTGTACATGCTATGAATCACTCTGAAATATTTCCTATCAATTTGTTTTAATAGTTTAGACTTAAGTCCTATTCTTCAAATGGTATCAAAAGCCTTTTTGAGATCCATAAAAGCACAGTATAATTTTCCTTTTTAACAGTTCAGTTATTATTCAGTAAAAAGACGTGATCATTAGTGGAATAATTTGTTTTCTGAAACCCGCTTGGGCTTCTGATAATATGTCAGAAAAAACGTTTAACTTTTATACTAAAACAAATCACTGCTACCATCTGAAAACAAAATATTTACCAAAAGATAAGTGTCCGATATTTAAGTGCGTTCAAACGTTTTCAGTGCAGTTTTTTCAGATTGAAGCGAAAAGGAGATAAGTGGTTCTGGCACTAACCATTCGAGATATATATAAAATGTATCATTAATACACAATATAAGAAAGTGCTTTTGTATAAAATGTCATTGGTCTGCAATGCATGTACGTTTCAATACCACTTCAAAAAGTGTGACGTTTTGGATCTGGGATATTATTGTTGTTGCTGTTGTTGTTTATACATTTCAGAATGTTCCCATGGTCAATATGGACAAATGTGTAAAAGTGTCTGTGCAAACAGACATTGTCACGGTAACCCAGACTGTGATCACGTGAATGGAGAGTGTGTCGGTGGCTGTGATAGAGGATATCATTCACTCGACTGTACAACACGTAGGTGTTCTATTTTCTATAAAATAAATTAGCGGACTTTAAACATTTACGGTATTTATCTTTAAATGTGGTTAAAAAAAAATGTTCTCCTTTGTAACATGGTGACGTCATATCCCCTGTGGTTTAAAAAACACCTGTTCTCCTTTGTAACATGTCGACGTCAGGATATGTTTTTAAACTTACTGATTTAAACAACAATATAGAGCGAACAAACTAACAAGAATTATTAGGAACCAAACCTCTTTAAAAAGCCAATATTAAACGGAATCAAGACAAAAGAAAAAAAGGTTTTTAGGATAAGCATTTGAGACAGGGGCCGGGGGAGGGGGAGCAACTGCCCTCCCAGTACTCGAGCAAATACTCATATTCAGGTAAAATCTATTGAGATATTCAGACAAAATGAGCTGGCCTGAAACCTTTTTACCTTGTTTTTCCATCATTTTATGCACAATATTAGTTGTAATTTAGTTGTAATCCATGTAAGAATCCGTAGTTGTTCGTTTGTAACCATATCGCTATTTGGCTTAAAAGCGCATTTGCTGGGGTGGGGGTGTCGGGAGTAGAATACATACATAGATAAAAGAATACGAACACTTGCAAAAAGGAATCACAATAGTTTTCTGATTGTCGAAAATCTCCAAGTCCTTGATTTTAGCCTGTCTCGTGGTTCGGTGCTTCGTTTCTCTTTCACTAAACCAGAATACTGAGACGGGACATGCTCTTATCTTTTCGCCTGTGGCGATGTTAATTGTTTTAGAGGGCCATGTGCACTTGGTTACGTAATACCTCCGCGCGTCCGTACCCCCTATTACACACTTAGACCAGGTGTGGAGGCCATGTGGCCAGTAGTTACGTAATACCTCCCATAGTGCGGTTTTACGACTGTGGTTTCTGGCGAACTTGGCGACATCTAGTCTGACCATCAAAGGAAATATGCCGTCTTGGTCGCTGTGGAAATATCCCATGATAGGGGCAGTACCGCGATGTGCCCCCAGGGGATATTCGGCTTTTGTAATAAATAGCTAGGATTTTAGATTTATCGGGGAGAAACATATTGGAAGGCTTCCGGGGAACGTGTCCGTTTGGACTGGTAAATATATATTTCTGCTCTGTTGTATAACCTTGATGTGATTGATGTGACTTTAAATATTTTAATACTGTATTATACCAATATTATTTAGACAGTGTTTCCGGTAATCTGACGAAGTAAATTGTAGGCTTCACTGTTCTAAAATTATTAAAGCTTACCAGTCATCCTAGAGGACCTAGGTAAACTGTAGGTTATTATCTTTATTGTGATTTGTACCAGTATTAATTCTGTATTACAAGGTTACTGAATGAGTAGTTAAGGGTTAATTAAAAATTAACCAGTTAGGAATAGACTTGTAAGTTGTAGAGTTGTTATTATTTTGTTGTTGTTAATTAACTACTGTGGCAAGTACATTTGTCAGCGTAGTGTTAATACAGATTCCAAAGTGTATTGTGTTTTGTTGTGTTTTCTAGTGAACTAAACGTGCTATATATATATACTTTATATAAGATCTTATCTCTGATATACCTAGAGCCGAGCCACTCGGGTTTTGGACTGCCCGATACAGAGAGATCTAATAGATATACAGTTAGGAGAGATATTTTGATAATCGTGTTTTATTCAGTTACGGGTATTATAGGATCCCCGTGACAGGAGTAAAAATTGGGGTGCTCGTCCAGGATCTGAAACGGGACATGCATATTTAAAAAGTATTGTTTGTAAATGGGGGCTTTATAAATTATTTTTACAAATTAACCAGAATTAGCAACGTTGTTCACTAGAAAATTAATTAATAATAAGTGCGTCATACCTAAACATGGATAAGAATTTGCTGGATAGACCTACGCTCAGTGTAGTGGAGATTAAGCGAGCACGTAAGGCCGAGTTAGTTGAAATCGCGAGTGAGCGGGAAATTGATTTAACACCAGCTAAAACATTAGGAGATATAAGGACAATTATTATCCAGGAAGTTTTTGGTGATAGTCCTGTTATGGAAGACAGTGAGATTGTTCTAGGGATAGAGATAAATGAGTTAAGTGTGGAACAACAATTAGCTTTTAAAAAACTTGAGTACGAAAGAGAAGAACGTGCATTAGATAGAGAGAGAGAGAGAGGGAGAGAAAGAGAAGACAGGGATAGAGAAAAAGAATATAGAGAGAGAGAGAAAGGGAAGAGAAGGATAGAGAAAAGGAAGATAGAGAAGAGAGAGATATATAGAGAGAGAGAGATAGGGATAGAGAAAAAGAAGAGGGGTAGAGAAAAAGAAGATAGAGATAGAGTAGAGAGAGAGAGAGAGAAGAGAGAGAGAGAGAGAGATAGAGAGAGAAAGAAGAGAGAGATAGGGATAGAGAATTCCAGTTAGCAAAATTAAAAGTGGAACATGAGTTAAAGTTGAATACTGAAGAAGTTAGACGAGAAGCAGGACATGGGTTTAACATGTCGGAGGCTTATAGATCAGTGCCTGTATTTGACGACCAGGAGGTAGATATGTTCTTTCAACTTTTTGAATGGGCCGCTAAGCAGCTAAATTGGCCGCAGTCTAAGTGGACATTGTTAGCCGTGTCTAAGTTTAAGGGGAAGGCTAGCGTAGCTTATAATTCAATGAGTGATGAGCGAGCAAGTCAGTACGACCTAGTTAAGTCTGCGGTGTTGAGGGCTTATGAATTACGACCTGAGGATTATCGTTTACGGTATAGCGAGTTGAGAAAAACGCAGGGTCAGTCTTATAATGAGTTTGTGGCTAAGAAGGCAGGGATGTTTGATAAATGGGTGGTTTCTCATCAGGTAGAGTCATATACCGAGTTACGGGAGTTTGATTTTATAGGACATTAAAAATGGATTACCGGTTAGCTTACGTATTCATTTAGAGGATCGTGATATCAAAAAAATAGAGGAGGCAGGCATAGTGGCAGATGACTACGTGTTAATACACAAAGCTCAGGCAGTACAGGGTAGCTCTACACAACAGGGTGATAAGAAGAAATTTCAGCCAGGTTTTTCCCGGGAAAGTAACTATCGGGGAGAGTCATCTAGTTGGTCAGCTAGTCAGGCAAGGAATGCACCTGGTGGGCAAAGTAAGGATAAGCCTGCATTATCAACCAATGCACGAACTTTTCGTCCACATTGCAGTTACTGTAAAAAGGATAACCATCTTGTCGGGGACTGTTTTAAAAGGAAACGTGATAATGCGCAAGTGGTCGGTTTAGTGAGGTCAGCTCCGTTAGCGAGAGAGTTAATGGTTAGTCCCATGGCAGAGAAAGTCAACCCGTATGTGTCCACTGGTATGGTTTGTGATGTGAAACAAGAGTTTCCTAAGGCAATATCAGTCTATCGAGATACAGGGTGTACCCAATCTCTTATTACGTCAGATTGTTTAGCTGGTATAGAGAATTCAGATACAGGACGTAGTTCGGCCTTAACCTCGGTTACTGGAGAAAATATGGTTGTCCGGTTACATAACGTTTTCTTGTGTTCGAAGTTTGTGACGGGACCAGTCGTTATGGGTGTTGTGAAGGACTTGCCTGTTGAAAACAGGAGTTTTGTTGGGTAACGATTTGACTAGTCAGTGTTGCCAGCCCCAAGGTGACAAATTGTTAATTGAAGACAGGCCTTTACCCATAGAAGAGTGTGAGGTTGATGAGATTAGTTATCCTGCGTGTGTAATGACTAGGGCTATGGCCGGAAGGGTAGCACGAGACCCAGAGGAAAATTGTGATTTGGCTGATACGTGTGTGAGCCATGAAATTGGAGTGGATGAGGTTATCAGTAAAATGGTAGATAAGTCAACTGAGGAACTAAATGTGGTGGAACCTGTTGACCTCCCGCAAAGGGTAAATGAACCAGTTGTGTTTGATAGAGGGGACTTACCTTGTAATAGACAAGAGTTAATCCTAGAGCAGGGGGCTGATCCAAATTTGTTGGCAGCTCGCACTACATTGTTAACTGAGGGAGTATTAATGAATAAGAGAGTTAGAGATAGGAGGTGGCCGGCGACCGAACTAGCTAGGCAGCATCTGAGCTATGCTCAGAGCAAAATAAAATCAGTGTTTGATAGGAAGGCTAGGAGTCGGGAATTTAAACCAGGGGATAAGGTGCTGCTGTACCTTCGCATTAAACAGGGTTCATTACAGAACAGGTATTTCGGTCCCTATGTTGTGCACAAACGGGTTAATGAGACAGGGTATGTGATAAACACTCCTGATAGGGTTAGGAAAAGTAGGTATTGTCACATCAATTTGCTAAAAGGTTATTTTGACAGACTGCCGATAGTTCCAGAGTTACCTGTCCAAATTGAGAGTCACTCAATTTCCTGTGATGACGTCAAGACTGCAGAGATCAAATTAACCAACAGCCAGATTCTAGCAGACGTGAGCCCCCAGCGAGCAAAGTTGACTACGTTGATACAAGACAATGTTTCCATTTGTCAGGACTATCCTACGTTTACTAATACCTTAAGCCAGGATGTGCGCTTGGAACCCAACGCTACACCGAGTCGACAGCATGCCTATCGGAGAAACCCTGTAAAACGTGCGACACTGAAAAAGAAGGAAACGAAGTTCCAGTGGTCAGATGAATGCGAGAAGTCATTCAACCGTCTTAACCAGATGCTCTCCTCGTCTCCCGTGATGGCAGCACCAGACTACCGAATGCCTTTCAAGCTGGCTGTGGATGCCAGTGACGTGGAAGCTGGAGCTGTGCTGTTCCAATACGACGAAAATGGACTGGACCATCCTGTAAGTTTCTTCTCCAAAACGTTTGACAAACACCAGGTGAACTATTCCACGATAGAGAAGGAAGCTTTGGCCATGGTACAAGCTCTGAAGCATTTTCAGATCTACGTGAAATCGGCATTGTATCAAGTGGTTGTCTTTACTGATCATAATCCGCTTACCTTCATTCACAGAATGAAAGCCACCAACCAGAGAGTTTTGAGATGGAGTCTTCTTCTGCAGGAATTCCCAATTACCATTGAACATATCAAGGGCACATCCAATGTAATCGCGGATTCCCTGTCCCGAAGTTGAACGTTGTGATAATGTGTTGACGTTCTTGATTTCTGTTTTTGTTTTTATATATTTTATTGTATACCAGGGACTCAGACTCAGTGTGATTACTGGTAGTCACCTTATTACCATGTGTTATAAATGCCTGGATGCGTCGGTTAACGCACATTTTGTTTTGTTTAAATGTAGTATATTTCCCTAATCCTAGAGTAGAGGAAATATCCTTTTTCAGGTGGGGGTGTGTGACGGAACATGCTCTTATCTTTTCGCCTGTGGCGATGTTAATTGTTTTAGAGGGTCATGTGCACTTGGTTACGTAATACCTTCGCGCGACCGTACCCCCTAATACACACTTAGACCAGATGTGGAGGCCATGTGGCCAGTAGTTACGTAATACCTCCGATAGTGCGGTTTTACGACCGTGGTTTCTGGCGAACTTGGCGACATCTAGTCTGACCATCAAAGGAAATATGCCGTCTTGGTCGCTGTGGAAATATCCCATGATAGGGGCAGTACCGCGATGTGCCCCCAGGGGATATTCGGCTTTTGTAATAAATAGCTAGGATTTTAGATTTATCGGGGAGAAACATATTGGAAGGCTTCCGGGGAACGTGTCCGTTTGGACTGGTAAATATATATTTCTGCTCTGTTGTATAACCGTGATGTGATTGATGTGACTTTAAATATTTTAATACTGTATTATACCAATATTATTTAGACAGTGTTTCCGGTAATCTGACGAAGTAAATTGTAGGCTTCACTGTTCTAAAATTATTAAAGCTTACATGTCATCCTAGAGGACCTAGGTAAACTGTAGGTTATTGTCTTTATTGTGATATGTACCAGTATTAATTCTGTATTACAAGGTTACTGAATGAGTAGTTAAAGGTTAATTAAAAATTAATCAGTTAGGAATAGAGTTGTAATTCCTTTATTAATTAAGTTCCCCTGGCAGCGTTTCTCAATTATCACACGTGTGCGTGTTGTATCACGGTGAAGTGATTAGAATATTGTATAAACTAGACACCTAGTGATTAACTAATTAAGTGATTAGTTCTGGGTTGTTATTATTTTGTTGTTGTTAATTAACTACTGCGGCAAGTACATTTGTCAGCGTAGTGTTAATACAGATTCCAAAGTGTATTGTGTTTTGTTGTGTTTTCTAGTGAACTAAACGTGCTATATATATATACTTTATATAAGATCTTATCTCTGATATACCTAGAGCCGAGCCACTCGGGTATTGGACTGCCCGATACAGAGAGATCTAATAGATATACAGTTAGGAGAGATATTTGGATAATCGTGTTTTATTCAGTTACGGGTATTATAGGATCCCCGTGACAAATACAAATTACATAGTAAGCTGCTTGTGAAATGTTAATGGATATTGCATAATAGGATGCTTGTAAAATTACTTGCCTGCATATTGGGAAGCCTTCCTAAGTTGATTTCCTAGAATATACTCCATTGCTTTATTGTATACCATTTAGGATGTCAAGCTACCTATGGATTTAACTGTAACATGTCCTGTGATGTTAGACACTGTCTTGGTAGTACGTACTGTGACGTGGAGTACGGAAGATGTGTAGGTGGTTGTCAAGCTGGCTGGGAGTTACCTGACTGCACAACTGGTAAGTGGTTCAAAAGTATTGCTGTTTTTATTATAATAATTTATAATATTGTTGCTGTTATAGTTGTTGTTATTATTATTATTAATAGTAGTAGTAGTAGTAGTAGTAGTAGTAGTAGTAGTAGTAGCAGTAGTGGTAGTAGTAGTACTAGTAGTAGTAGTAGTAGTAATAGTGGTGGTAGTAGTAGTAGTAGTAATAGTAATGGTGGTGGTATTAGTAGTAATAGTAGTATTAATAGTGGTGGTAGTAGTAGTAGTAGTAGTAGTAGTAGTAGTGGTGGTGGTATTAGTAGTAATAGTAGTAGTAGTTTCCCTCTCTCTCTCTCTCCCTCTCTCTCTCTCTCTATTATTACTAATAGTAGTAGTAGTAGAAGTAGTAGTAGTGGTGGTAGTAGTAGTAGTAGTACTAGTAGTAGTAGTAGTAGTAATAATGGTGGTAGTAGTAGTAGTAGTAGTAGTAATAGTAGTAGTAGTAGTAGTAGTAGTAGTAGTAGTAATAGTGGTATTAGTAGTAGTAGTAATAGTGGTGGTATTAGTAGTAGTAGTAGTAGTAGTAATAGTGGTGATATTAGTAGTAGGAGTAGTAGTAGTAATAGTGGTGGTGGTAGTAGTAGGAGTATTAGTAGTAATAGTGGTGGTAGTAGTAGTAGTAGTAGTAGTAGTAGTAGTAGTAGTAGTAGTAGTAGTAGTAGTAGTAGTAGTAGTAGTAGTGGTATTATTATTATTAGTAGTAGTAGTAGTAGTAGTAGTAGTAATAGTGGTGGTATTAGTAGTAATAGTAGTAGTAGCAGTAATAATGGTGGTATTAGTAATAGTAGTAGTAGCAGTAATAATGGTGGTATTAGTAATAGTAGTAGTAGCAGTAATAATGGTGGTATTAGTAATAGTAGTAGTATGTAGTAATAGTGGTGGTATTAGTAGTAATAGTAGTAGTAGTAGTGGTAGTAGTGGTGGTGGTGGTGGTGGGTGGTGGTGGTGGTGGTGGTGGTGTGGTGATATCTCTCTCTCCTCTCTCTCTCCTCTCCTCTCTCTCTCTCTCTCTCATACATCTCTCGACTTCTCTCTCTCTCTCCGGCTCTCTCTCCTCCTCTCTCTCCCTCTCCTCCCTCTCTCTCTCTCTCTCCCCTCCAAAGTCGAAGTGCTCTCTCTCTCTCTTTCTCTGTTTCGATTATAAGTGTGTTTTTATTTGATCGCAGAGTGTCACGGTGGTACTTTTGGACGCGGATGTAAATCAAAGTGTAGTGAACGACACTGTAAAGGAGACAGCTCATCTTGTGATGTTCAGAATGGAACATGCCAACATGGCTGTCAGCCGGGATGGAAGAGTTCAAGTTGTAATGCCCGTAAGCAATAAAGCAATATACATTATTTTTGTATAATCCTTTAACACACACACATACACACACGCACGCACGCATGCACGCATGCACGCACACACATTCATAGTGTATAACAAGTGTATGATTGCTTTCACTGACTAACCCCATAGAGATTTGGCATCAGTATGACATTTTATAATAAACATTTGATACATTATTTTTACTGAGAAGTTAGCACAATATACTTTTAAATAGTTTAGAATTTTAAATGTTTGGAGTCTCTCATATGCTGTACATTTTTATACCTGTGTATATATACATATATTTATATTCTGTGATTTATGTACAGCATGCGACCCTATAATTTGTCTTCTTTTTTTCTATAATATCTTATTTCAGCATGCACCAGTGGCTTATATGGCGTTAATTGTGCATTCAGTTGTTTAAAAAGACACTGCCAAGATGGTCCGAAGAGCTGTAACAATGTCAATGGTTCTTGTGAAAGTTTGTGCCAGAAAGGTTGGAAGGGAGTAGACTGTACAGGTACACTGGTATTTATCGACATAGCTATTTGAACTGTGTAAACAAAATCCTATGTACAAAATATGAAAACAAACAATTGCTGCTGATATATATAGTGGGAAGCTTGCAAAAACGTTTGCGTCTAAATGTATTCACTGCATCACTACCATCTTTGTTTTCGGTCAATAAATAATTTTTAAAAAATCTAAAGTGGTTATTCATTTCCAGTGGACACTATATTTAATTGTATAGTATACTGCTCACAAAAAGTAGAGGATATTTCCAAATACTACCAAACCACTGTAACATTGAAATAATTTCGACATGTATTTCAACATTAATATATCCATAGCTTACACGTCCACTGGGTTTCATTGGTTTTAATAGCATGAAAAATGTTTTAAGTCCCACAATAAATGTGATGCCAGTCAGTGATAGAGTCATGAAAATCATAAGATATCAATATCGTGTTTGACCTCCTATAGCGTCAATACATGCATTACACCTTTGTTGCATGGTTCTTATAAGGCGGCCTATTGTCATTTGTGGAACTGGATGCCACTCTTCCTGCAGTGCCTTTCCTAATTCTACCAGCGTTCGTGCTGGTTTTTGACATTGCTGAATATGTCTATGAAGATATCACACGTGTGTTCTATAGGCAAAATGTCAGAGGGCATTGCTGGCCAAGGCAGTCTGGATTTAAAAGAATGCTCGCGCAAGGCTTTTGGACTGGTATGCATATTCAACGATATATATAATGCACATTATTGCTTAATATCAACAAGTATAATCTTATAGTCAATTAATAAAACAGTTAAATGTGACGGCTATTATATATAATGGGCGCAGCCATTTTGTACCATTCCAGTGAATACACCCTCTGGCGAGCCGGTGGTTACGTAATACTTAACGTGTCACATCAGAAAATTAGTCTTAACACAGTGTAGCCAAGTCATTATTGATCACGAACATGTGATGTGATGTCTTAATTCCCCAATTGTGTTATTTCCTTCGCCCTCGAATGCAATAGGGGGAAGGAATGGCTTTTACAAGTATCTTAATTGGTACTTTATTTGCTTAAAACAAGCTGCGCGTGCACGTGCTGTGAGGATTGTAATAGCTTGGTAACAATTGTAACAATGCACCGGCTGACATTGGAGGAACATCTTGTAGGTAGTACTAAACCAAATAACTTTCGAATTTCGAGGTTTGATAGAGCAGTTAATACCACAAGTGCTGGAATTGGTGATAAATGTGTGAGTTGGTTGTAAACAAAATTAGTTTCATCTGGGCTAAAAATGTGTGTAATTTTATTTCATCTAGTACCACTGTGTCAAGTAGCCTTGTGCTTGTATAGGGTACCTGAAAAAAATAAGTACTCAAATTATGTGTGGAACTAGGGTAGTTATAGACGTTACCCATTATCTCTCTAAGGGTGAGGACTTGTAGTATTTATAGTGTTTGTAGTGTTTGTAGTATTTATTTACATGCTGCAGGTAGGAGTTATAATATTATTGTCGTCTATGGGATTTGATTTGGTGGTATACATGCTTTAATGAAATATCCATAACATGTTAATGTTAAACATATTTTAATATCCCCTAATTTTTGCGAGTAGTGTATAATACCATACTTTAACGTCCAATCACATATTTGATTATTCTATAAATGCTCAGATTGCAATCTAATATAATGCGTGTGTGTTGTATTTAGGTAGTCTATTTCTCCGTTTTTATAGTTAATCCATCATGTTTAGTATGAACATTATATAATACCCGAAGGTTTTACATCATACATACAGATTTTAAGTAACGTATAATCAATCGTTCCTGCAGCAGTAGTGCATTGACAGTATAAAGACAATATCAGTTAACTAATATAAATAATATTATTACGTATACATGCATTATATAAAAGTGTTTGTTCTTATAAATGCTACATGTTTATGTTATTTGTATATATGTCAGCATTAATATCCTTGTTTTAGGTTGATCAACCTTATTAAGCAATAAAATTAATGAACCAATCAGTCAATCAATCAACCAATCAATGCATGAATGAATGACAGAAATAATAACTTTACAATGCAGGATGTGATGGGAAATACGGCTCAGATTGTTCATTATCATGTGATGCCAGACACTGTAAAAACAACAATGCACCGTGTGATCACATGACCGGATCCTGTGATGGAGAATGTCTGCCTGGTTGGCAAGGTGCTACATGTACCGACAGTAAGTCGTTTAGTTGAAACAAAATATAATGTTATGAGTGTGTTGCCAGATACAATCATGCACACATTTCTCTGGATCTCATCTAATGTTTAAGCCTAAAACTACGTTACCAGTTTTGTTATTAACTTTGTGTAGCATTGTAGTTTGGGTTATTTATTTTGGAATGTCCTGTTTTGTTCCTGTAAGGTTTTTTCTTCTTTGTTTGTGTTTTCGTGGGGGGTGTTGGAGATTTGTTGTTGCTTTCTGTTCTGTTTATTTGTTGTTGTTTTTTGTTCTAGTTTATTCTTTTTAGTATTCCTTAAAAGAAAAATTGTTATCTTATTCAGAGTGCAGTAATACGACCTATGGCGATAACTGTGCAATGCTGTGTTCAGATAGACACTGTAGTAACACGGCATCTTGTATCCCTGAGACTGGTCAGTGTGAAGGTGAATGTGCATCTGGATGGACAGGAACTACCTGCAAGGAAGGTATAGTCTATATAGTATATATTATGCATTTAATAAACATAATATGTGACAATACTTAAGTTCATAACTGTTAGACCAGTATATACATTTATTATTCAGTGTATATTATGTAATTCAATTATATAACAATGTTTCATGATGAACATAGTAGTTTATGGTGAAACGCTTTTCATAGGACTATTTATCCCCACCTCAGAATAATTTTGGTTCAAGAAATATTAGAGGTCAAGATAACTACGTTTTACTGTGTTAATGTTTCTTTTGTTTGTACGTCTATATCTATATCTATTTCTCTATATATACTCTTCAAAAAAAGTAGGAGAAGCTGAAATATTAATATTAACTATTAGACCACAGACATCCTAGTAAAGAACGTTCAGGTCTGTTTATCAACACACTAAAACACATTCCATAGTTTGCACATGCATCACTCAGTTGCCCCGTACACGTTCGTGGGGTGTCATTGTCGAATTTGACAATTTCCAGGAAGGTCCATTAATCACTGTATATATATATATATATACACACACACACAGCTCGTGACGAGATCAAGGATGTCAAATGGTTGTGTGTACTGCCAACGTGCTACGGCATCTGTGATTATGTAATGTCGTTGTAAAGAAGTGGGTTTTTTAAGATGTCAGATGCATGTTTGTTCCTAATTTGCTCTGTAATGAGCATAACATTGATGTACGTTTGTTCCCGACAATTTGGGGTCAGATGGTGTAAATGTCATAGTAACGACGGTCGTTGTAACGAGGCCTGACTGTATGTATGTATGTGTGTGTGTGTATATATATATATATATATATAGATAGATAGATAGATAGATAGATAGATAGATAGATAGATAGATAGATAGATAGATAATAATGATGATGATGATGATGATGATATATTATATATAAAACTTGTACTATAGCAGTCATCATAACAAGAATACAAGTATTTACTCTCTAAGTGGATCCAGGGGAGTTGTTTTTCGCCATCTCCATAAACAGGCGCCAACACAGATAAACATTTTAATGCTATAAATATATTTTACTCCAAATAGGTAGCTTCTTGTTTAAAGAATCTGTCCCTGGTTCATGTTAAAATGTTTGGTGCAGTTGGAAATAATGTTACAAAAGGCTTTATTTGTGGGGTTTTATTGTTTCTTGTGGAGGTTTGGGTGGATGTTTGGGGGTCATTACTTTGCTCAATAGATATTTGTATTAGTTATTCAATATGTTTTAATTACAATTTACGTGTATTGCAGAGTCTTCAGCCTCAACTGATTTTCCAGTCGGACCTGCAGTTGGTGGCATTGCTGCTGTATTGGTTGTCATAGTTGTAGTCGTCGTTATTATTGTATTTGTCAGGTATATATATATATAATTTGTGTAACTCGTGATGACGTCATATTTCCGATGGAAGCAACTTTAGACTGTGATTTACTACAATTTGAATTAAAAGTGTATTTTAGAAGTGTTATAGGATAACTAGAATTCGCAGACCCTCGACAAATACCGATTAAATAGACTCGGTTGATATTATCCATATTAAAAAAGAGAGAGAGAGAGAGAGAGAGAGAGAGAGAGAGAGAGAGAGAGAGAGAGAGAGAGAGAGAGAGAGAGAGAGAGAGAGAGAGACAGACGGTGGATCCCTACTAGCATTATATATTCATTTTTGCTTTGATATGTAAGTATTAAACCATCAACTATATACCCCTAAACATTGCTACTAAATAACTGAATTTACCAGTAGAAGAATATTATATTTACAGCAAACATTTTAGTGGATAACTGACGGAACTGGGCGTATTCAGTTATTCCATAACATCATGCTAAGCAGATGTTAGTGACAAATTTTCTGTCTTCGTGCAATGCATCTGTGTCCAACGGACCTATGCAGTCAACTTGCCAGATTTTATGAATTCGCCAATTTCATATGTGTTACGACGTTTGTTTTATTTGACGACACCACTAGAGAACATTGCTTTATTAATCCACGGCTATTGGATGTCAGACTTATGGTAATTTCGACATTAAGTCTTAGATAGGAAACGTGTTACATGTTTCCATTAGTAGTGAGGGATCTTTTAAATGCACCATCCCACCAACAGGATAGCACATACCACGGCCTTTGCATATATATTACGATGTGACAATACAATAATAAAGTGGTGTATAAGTACATTACAATTTCGATATTCTTAAGTTATATATGCACAGAATATATAATGTGTGTCGTCGATTAATATGTAGATATTTATTACAAATAAATGCATAAATAGCGAAACGTAATACTCGTAACCATGATGTAGCAACTTGAGTCATTCACTGTTCACAATGTATAAGTCTCCCGTGTATAAATTCTGCTGAAGGTATATATGAATTCCCCCGTGACATGATGGCATCAATTCTGGATCTCATCGAGTTGTCTATTTGTGGTATTTATTTTCAGGAGACGACAAGCGAACAATAAGGATCGTTCTGAGCATACACCCCTTCCAGAAAAGACTGAAAACCCTAGGGGTATGTCTCGTCGATAATAATATTCATTAAAATTTCAGAACAGCACAATCACTTACACAACACTCGAAAATCCGTAGATGCTTTCACATTGCATAAATGAATCATTGTTTGTTTTTGACGATAACCACTCTAATTCAGTGTTCTAGCTAGGATTTGAGGAGGGCAGGGTGCTCACTTATTATTAGGGCACTTTCTGCGGGAATAATTGTTTATGAAGGCAGTAATTTATATACCATAACCGAAAAAAAAAACTGAAATCCAAATTGAGATGAACAATGCATTGTTGTGATATAGAGTCTATATCACAACAATGCATTGTTGATCTCAAGGTTGACATGGTAAAATATTAACTGCAGAGTTCACCGGGAAACCCGCGGTTCCATTATTAAGTTGAGTGCCACCCCTACTCTATCAATCATTTTATCCTGCAACCACTATTTCTATTGGCCGATTATGATGACCGATAAAAGCAAAGACATAAACGTATACCAGCAGATTTTAATATGATATAGAAGTATCTCTGATTTCTCAGTTTGGGTCCATTTTAAAAATGAACAATAGTTATACTATGCATCTTAGAAAAGTTACTACAAAACATAGTATTTGTGAAAACCTTCAAAATTATTTACAGAAAGGAGACCTGTTGCAGCTTATGAACATGTCTACATCAACGTTGAATCACCTGCAAGATATTCAACCAAAACTGTTGAAATAAATGATACCGACGTCAGTGACGTTGATGAAGGAGAACCTGAAGAACAGGAAACTGACGAGGAGGAGGAGGTCAAGGATGCTGACACGTATTACAATGATGTCCAACCAGCTCCTACTCCGTTTAGTGTGCCAGAAGGAGGATTTGACGTCGCAGAACTTGAAGATATCATAGACAACATCAGGAGACAGCCTGGCGGATTTGAAGCAGAATTCCTGGTAAAATATTTTAACTTTGTCACTTTGCCTTCTTCTTTTTCGTGAGTGGTGGTGGAGGAAATGGTGTTTTGTTGTCTTATTCTGTTGCTTTGATATGCTTATTTTAATGGGCGGATGGTTCTATTATTTGTATAGCAATAAATAACAAATGTCTACAATAACAAACAAGACTTGTTGAACATGACCAGTGTGAATGACAAAACCAGTATGCATGGTCAAACACATATTTCGGCACAAACTACAGTTGTATAGGCATTTGTCAAAATAGTGGTTTATTCCACGAATCTCTATCCAGTGTTTCGTCTACAGGAGGACTGTCGTGGCCTTTAATGCCACTCACAGACTAATGTTCTAAATCATAACTAACACTGGACTGAGCTCACTGCAATACATATAGCTCTGAAGACATGTACTTAAGATTACAAACTTACAGGTCCTTGACATCAGCAATCAGTAGTAGTTATCGGGTCAATGTGAACGTTAGGAATGCAGATATTTATCTCATAGAAATGTTCAACTATTATTTGAGAACAACAAAACAAGTGTATGTTTTATTTGCTAGAATGTGAATTTGTCTATGCATACTAGTTTTACGTGTGCGATGATGTATATGAGTTTCTTTGAGTAGACTGTCCTTTCATATGGATGAAGGTGTGTGTCGACTGTGTATGCACATGTGTATGCATGTTTATCCAGGTGTGTGTAATGTCTGTACAAGCCCTTGCCTGGTATCTGTATGTGTATGCACGTGTTTTATGACTAGTGTCTGTTCCTCAGGCCGTAACATTTCATCACAAAGTAAAACGAAACATTGCTTTCATATGGATAAAGGTGTGTGTGTGTGTATGACATCGGTGTGTGCACACGTGTATGACCTTGCCCGGTATATGTATGTGTATGTACGTCTTTTATTACTATTGTCTGATCCTCGGGCTGCATCAGCCCACCATAAAGTAAAACGAAACATTGTTAAATAATTTCATCAAATTATGATTTCAGAAACTACCAAGTGGGTTCAAGCATCCATACACCGATTCACAGATACAAGAAAACAGATGCAAGAACAGATTTGCTGGTTATTATCCATGTGAGTCTCTTCTTCTTTTTTTGTTATCAGAAATAAAAACAAATCAAACTTGTGTTTAATTTGTGAAGCAAATATCATGACTTTCGTTTCTATACTTAGTTTGACAATAGTGGATGTATTTTTCGTGCTAGGATGTCGTTAAACACTAAACATCTTTAAAGGGACATTCCTGAGTTTGCTGCAACTTTTAAGATGTTATCCACTAACAGAGACTTTTTAACAATTGTAATTAGATATCAAATATATTTTTCTGCATAATATATATATATTAGTGGATGTATATTAAACGTGTTTCTGATCGTTCTAATATCTGTGCCAGATTAAATTTCATATATTTCCTCAAATATATTTGTTCGTACGTACGAAATTATTTGAAGACAAAATTCAGTTTGTGCTTCTTACAAATATTAAGGCGACCAGAAACACATTGCATATACAGACACTGATATTCTAAGCAAGAAAATATATTTAATATGTACGTTTAATCGTAGGAATATTTTATTAGTCGGAAACATCTTACAATTCAGCAAACTAAGGAATGTTCCTTTAAAATGACAGATTTGTATTGTGCTTGTGCATTGTATAAGTGGTAAATGAAAATATATTTCAGGATTGATTAATTATTTTATTTTTATTCATTTTATTTATATCTACCGAGTGTTCATGAAACTTTCAAAAGTGTACATAACATTGTGTTCATATAATGTTTCACCGTTTATTAATTAAACAATTGGCAATATATTTATAATTTTTATCAGCTCGCGTTTTGTGTTGCATACGTATATGTATGTGTAAGTATGCACATACGAGTGTGTGTGTGCGTGAGTGTATATTAATTTTATAATTTAAAAATAATTCATATTTAATTATATTTTCGCTTTGTCCAAGATTATGTTTCGATTATTCCATTATAATTTTTCTGTTTATTACAGATAACAATAATCGTGTGAAATTATCTCCCTTGCCAAACCTACCGCACTCTGATTACATCAACGCCAGTTACGTCGATGTAAGTATTTAAAATCTTAGCTTAGTTAACGTTGTTGTTAAATATAATTAGTTTAGTTAATGAAATTAATAACTTGACCTCAGTCTGGTACAAACTATAGATAAAAATAGTTGGTCAATAAAATATTTATCAATTACCGATAGGATAATTCTAATATTGTATGTCAGTTGCATTTTTTTGGTTCCAAGCATTCAGTAACAAAACAGATCCTGGTGTATTTACAAATTATACATAATTTATGGTATATCAATAAATTACATATTATATAGTTTCAAAATTGCAATTGCCCAGGCATTTGAAACGTGTGTTATATTTGAGAATTATTGCAACTCACATATCACATGTCGGCTATGTAATATGCAAATATTGATTCATATTGAATTTCTAAACGTACTCTTTCAGGCGTATGAAAAGACGAAATATTTCATTGCATCGCAAGGTATGGAAATATGCATCCATATATACATTATTAACAAAATGCCTTAACACATGAACTTTAACATATGAAACTGAATCCCTGCTTCTCACTGGTAATTAGTATTTGTAAATATTTTGATTCAAACGTTGTATGTATTTGTTGTCATGTATATTGAAATAAATGTGATCTATCTGTGATATTTGTATTTATGCAAAGTTCTTTACACTGTTTTTATTTAAATCTTGATTTTTTATATTGATGTTGATCATCACCTTATTTGTTTGCATTACCATAGTTTGACACCCAATAGCCGATGTATTTTTCGTGCTGGGGTGTCTTTAAACATTCATTCATACATTGATTGATTGGTGGTTTTTCTTTTTAATATGTTGTACCACATATATTTTGTTAATTAAGATTTATTTACCATAGTTTGACACCCAATAGCCGATGTATTTTTCGTGCTGGGGTGTCGTTAAACGTCTATTCGATTCTATTCTATTCATTCATTAAGGTAAGGAACCCAAAACAAAATATGCTAACAGATTAATATTCATATCACATTTCAGCTCCAAATAATGTGACTTTACCAGATTTCTGGAGGATGATCTGGGAACAGGACTGTGGACACATCGTCATGTTGACAAACCTAGTGGAGGGTGGGAAGGTTTGTATTACGTGACTGTTCTGTGGTACTCTTTTCCCTCTGTATATTTTAGTAAAGAAAATCAATATTTGTTTAACGACACATGATTTTAGTAAAGAAAATCAATATTTGTTTAACGACACATGATTTAGTTAACTCGGGTTAAAGTCGCAATCCTCTTTGTGTTGGTGCAAGAAGTGTGGAATCTGCACGGGAGGGGCTGTCCTATAGAGGAGGCACTAGATAGAAATCCATGGAATCGACAACTACTTTGCCAATTCGGCTCTGCATTGTGCAGAGACAGCATCTGATCATGTTTTACGGTTTTTTAGTTCAGGTTTAAACTACAGTTATGTGATGTCTAACAGATATTTTGACATTAAACCCCCTGTCGCCACATACCACTTTTGTTGATGCACCATCATGCACTGGATGAGAAGGAGATACACGAGGGAAATCAACCTTACAGTCCATAATACCTCATTCGAGCACTGTACCACAGAGATACACCCCACCTTGGAGTATCGTGGTGTAAAAGTTTGACAAGTTCAACGATATCATTTAAATAATTATGTTTCATTCATCGATTTATAGATACAAGTATGATGATGCGATATAGTAGATTTGTCTGGAAGTGGAAATCATATTTGTGCCAGGCAAGGATGTATTGTCCAGAATAGAATAGCTTTGCATGTTACTGTTCTCCAATAGTTGAGGCACTAGATAGATATTCATCGAATCAAAACCACTATTTTGCCAAATGTCCATTCAAGTCTGCAATGTGCAGACATACAGTCTCGACTGTGGATAACGGTATTGTCGTTCAAATTAATCAAATCTAGAAAAACAATCGGTTTACAGAATAATACATTACAGAACAGTTTAGTACCAGAACAGTTCGAATTATATCGCCTAACTGAATAATTTTATAAGCATATGTATCTGTCAAAAGCAAAAATAAAAGTTTGCTTTATTTTTTTATTCACCAAGATATAGGATAACCTAAAGTAAAAATGTTACACAGAAGCATTTTACAAATGCTACATGTTCTCCTTCAGCATAAATGTGAGCCCTATTGGAAGGATTCTGGTTCGATGCATGTTGGGCTTTTTGATGTAGTGGTCAAAGATATCATTGAACGAGCAGATTATACCATCAGAAAGATACAAGTCACCCAGAAGAAGGTAAACATAGCTTACGTAAACACTCAAAATGTTTGCTATCGATAAACTAGTTCTTTATATTGTTTAAAATAATGCTTATGTATAATGTCTAATCAATATACATTGTGCATGCGTGAGTTTCAGAGTTGCAGATGAAATAGATTGAAGTTTATAACTCAGGAGAATTGAAAAGAAAAGTTGGTAATCGTCTTCTTTTTTCTTCTCAAAATTCGGCTAGGAAAATGTGTTGTAAAGTTGAATAGATAAGGATGTTGAAAGATAAAACGTTTTAATATTCAAATCAACAAACTTTAAAATTTTATTATTTTTCATGGGGTAAGTGGGGATCACGAAGTAATTTATTATGTGGCCTAACTGGTCTGTCCTGCGAAAGACAACTGATCACCGTCTGTTTTTCTGTTATGTTATTTATGGAGAACTAATAAAATATTAATACATTGATCTCGGAAAGCATATTGTTAGGTCATGTTATATGAAACCATAAATCATGAAGACCTACTTTGAAAAATGACTAGATATATTCATTAGAATCACACTAGGTACATTTTCATTGTAGCAGCCTTGACCTTGTTAAATATTTGTTTTGTGATTATTTTCCAGTCTAAGAAATGCAAGACATTTGACCATTACCACTTCACATCATGGCCTGACCACGGAGTACCTAAAGTGTTGGATTTACTAGAATTCTTCTGGTTGACACGAGAGACTCCTCCGTCCCGTCCTGGTCCTGTCCTGGTGCACTGCAGGTAATAGCTGCTGAGTACTAGAATCATCAATTACCCAACCCTACCAACTTTGTTTTAGGATTGGTTGGAATTCCATCATCGAACATCAGTTATATAAATGGATTGCATCAAAATATCAACTATTAATAATACAACTGGCTAGATTATTTATGAATTTAGATGATATTTGAACTATGACAAAGTTTGTGGTGTTCATCAACATAGACACATTTGGATGTAATACCTAAATTTTAGGTATAATACACATTCATATATCTGTGATATTTGTATTTTTGCACAGTTCTTAACACTGTGTTTTATTTGACTTTTCAATTTTTATATTGATGTTGATCATCACTTCATGTTTTGAATTACAATAGTTTGACACCCAATAGCCGATGTATTTTTCGTGCTGGGGTGTCGTTAAACAGTCATTCATTCATTTTATGTTTTTGTTCTTATAATCGATCTTTGCAACACTACAGTTTGATCATAACTGTGTTGATCAGTTATGCAAAATGAACTGATTTTTTTTACCAGTGCTGGGATTGGTAGAACTGGAACTTACATTGCTCTACATATCCTGACAGACGAGGTGAAGAAAGCTGGAAGAATGAACGTACTGGAAATGATGACCAAGATCAGAGATCAAAGAAAAAATATGATCCAGACAAAGGTCAGTTATTAATCTAATTAAATCAGTACAAGAAACCCGTTATTGCAATCAAGTCCATATCTCTGCACAATGCAGAGGCGAATGGGCGTGTGGCATAATAGTGGTTTGATTCCATGAGTTTCTATCTAGTATCTCTAGGAAGACAGCCACTTCCGAGGAGATCCCCTACCGGACAACACATCCTTCTTGTATCGCCACAAAGAGGACTACCATTCCAAGACCAGTTTACTAAGTCAAAACTAAAACAGGACAGAGCTCACCGAGATAAATATAGCAGACATAAATTATTTAATAACTAATAATTAAAATAAACAAAGGATGGTTATTGCTTTACCAAATAGTAGATACACATTCGTTATTAGTGACACCAATAGCAAATAAAGATCAGTTATTAATTGGTTTAGATTTAAGCAGAATGAGATGGATAGATTGGTTAGTAGTTGACCAAGGGTAAACATATATTACTTACTAGGTTAGCTAAGATCGGACATTAGTTAGTATTCAATTAATTACAATTTAAATTAAATAGTGAACATGTACATAATATATATTAATATGACCTAACACGGGTACTGACTAATATCTTTTACTAATAATTTGTTGGGTTTTTTTTTTCAGAATCAGTATGAATGCCTTTTTACGAGTATGCTCGAGGTTGTAAAATATGGACAGACAAGTATGGCCACATCTACTTACACGCAGAAATATGCTAAACTCAAAGGATCTGTGAGAATGGGCCACAAAACACTCGACGAGCTAGCTGAGGTATGCACTCACCATTGTCGTTTATCATTGTTTTCACAATATGAAATATTTGTTTCGATATACAAATTCTGCCTGCTGTTTAGTAAAACAAAAATGTACATATATTTTACGGTATTATTTTGCAGGCAGATTTGTGTTAATACCGTTTAATTCTTTGTTACCATAAAGACATTAGTTTATTAGTAGAAGCAATGTACAATCGTTACGAAATAATGGCTAGTGGAGAATATTAATAAACAAATGAAAAGCACATAATTTGTTTACTTTAAGAATCTCTGTAGTCCCATCGTGCTGGGGTGTCGTTAAACATTCATTCATTCATCCATCCTCTATAGTCCCCTGCGGCCATTTTTTTCACACTGTGCAATACAACATATTGAAGAATGTATAATGTTTATATATTCCACCTTCAATTGATTACCGATAGTCCTTAGCAAACCACAACCACGTGTAATATGTTCATGTCAAACGTACATAATCCTACTTGTGTCAGCTGTGGGGTAATTTTAATATGTTGCCGTCAGCAGTATTCGAATATTTCAAGAACGTTCACTTTCACAAGCACACAACGTGTTATTTTTAATTACACCCCCCCCCCCCCCCCCAAGTTTATTACCTTCAACTAGAAATTGATCAATGCAATGCATTTTATGCACCAAGTCTACTGATAAATCATTAACTTTATTTATTTATTTATTTATTTATACATTAGTTAATTAATTCAATTATTATTATTGTGTTGTTGTTATTATTATTATTATTAATTATTATTATAGGTTATTGCATCTACTGACATATCTGATAAAGGTAATGTATGCTATCAATTATCTGTTATTTTTATTTTTTTAAAGTTGCTAAATGTTGATTGTTCCACATAAGAAATGGGATATAACTATTTGAAAAGCATAATTACAACAAAAAAAACATAACATGCATTTATTAGTTAAATTTTTGTATAGTGTGGTCTTAATTCTAAAACTAAATTAAAATATGTTCAGCGTTAGGTATTTTCTGTCATATTTTTTATTATCTTGCCTTAACGAAGTCAAAAGCTGAAATATAAGTTTTACATTTCCGATGACAGAAGCAGTGGCAACATCAACGTTTGTGAATAGCTCCAACATTACGTGCTAGCAATTTAAAGGGACATTCCTGAGTTTGCTGCATTGTAAGATGTTTCCGACTAATAAAATATTTCTACGATTAAACTTACATATTAAATATATTTTCTTGTTTAGAATATCAGTGTCTGTATATTCAATGTGTTTCTGGTTATCTTAATATTTGTAAGAAGCCCAAACTGGATTTTGTCTTTCAATAATTTCGTACGTATGAAAAATCTTTTTCAGGAAATAAAATGACATTTAACCTAGTACCAATATTAGAACGATCAGAAACACTTTTAATATACAGCCACTAATATTTTATGCAGAAAAATATATTTGATATGTAATTACAGTCGTCAAAAAGTCTCTGTTTGTCGATGGCATCTTAGAAATTGCAGCAAACTCAGGAATGTCCCTTTAAAGGAGCTCAATCACGGATTTAGTGGGCCTTATTTCTCTAAATATGCATTATAAATGGAAATTACATTCATTTGGAATACCAAACCTAGTTATTGTATGATCCAAAACATTTTAATTGAACTACGATTGAGGGAATTCCACGACACGATTCAGTTTTAAAATTTGGAACTCTTCGTTAAATGAGACATTTAAAATACGGAAAAACAGACTCGTAGTGATGAGCCTATATATACGACAACCGTACAATGTATTTTTGGATTTTATATAAACGATCGGCGCGTATAGAGACTTGGGAAATGAGGGCCGGCTATATACATGGCAAATAATTAAAAAAAATATTATTTCATGACAAAAATAACCGTGAATACGCTGAAATAAAATAATAAACAGTCGGAACATGAATTCACCATTTATTATTATTATTATTATTATTATTTCGGTGTTAATGTATAGCGTAAAAACAACCCAGTGTACTGTTGCATGTTTTGTCGTCTAAAGGTTGGCTAATTATTACTTAACCCAGTTGAATCCAGTTCTACGTGCAGGGACAAGTTCAGTCTGCCGTTTGTGTGTGTGTGCACGCACGTTAATATTGCATTTTTATAGCCAAAACTCCTCCAGATAAAACACCTCCCCTCCACCCCAAAAAGTTAGTAGTAGGCTAATAATAATAATAGTAGTAGTAGTAGTAGTAGTAGTAGTAGTAGTAATTGTGTATTATTATTATTATTATTATTATTATTATTATTATTACATGTATTATAATGTTGGTAAAATCACGTCGCGGTGGGGTGGGTGGGGGCGTTTGTTACAGAAATATTACATAAATTTAGAGGGGGACCCGGGTGTGGTCTTAGCTTTACTAGTAACCTATAAAAAAATTGAGCATTTGAGATGTGACTAAATACATCAAAATAACCTTTTAGTCATATTTATTTGCTGTAAAATTAACTCGTTTTTTTTTAATCTACGTAAGCAGCCTCACAATTGCACTCAGTGAAAAATTATTAAAGGTAGGGTCAACTCAAACAAGAGCCTTGTGTGTTGGAAAGATGCATACCCGGACCACCAACACATACTGACACTTTAACAAATGAAAAACGCATAATTGTAGAGTGAATAAAAAGTCATGATTATTCCTGCTAACTGGGGACAGCCATTTTGTTTCGTTTTTACGACGTCCGGTGGTATAGCTTGGGGCGAAGTGACGTCAGCTCCGTCCATCTCCTCTATGCATAGTGTAAACAAACGCTCTAATTTACGACAAGGCGCTTCGCTTTCGTCAACCTGACTTGTAAAACAACATAAATGACTTGATAATATAATAAACTATTTAACTAAATATTTCAGTAGAACGAAATGGAGTTGTAGTATTTTTATTTTTTTTAAAATCCAAAGAAAAAATGCATACTATTAGGCCTATTGGTAGGGCACGTTCGAGCAAAAACGACCACTCACGATACCCAAATGATACTTTTCTTTTCTTTGGGACGACATAATTGGTCAGTTTTGTGATTTTAGATGGGAAAGTCTAATTAATCAAGGGTTTTACAGAATTACTTACAGTAATAAAGCAGGGCGGTTGGTAATGTCCATTACGATTTGAGGTGTATCCGTGCTGTTATCACACAATACTCTGTGATCTTCATAAAAGAGGAACGTCTTTTTAGTGTGTCTAGACACAGTGTCTGGGAACCGTCTAAATATACACCTGCCAATCAGGAACAACAGGTACAGGCCACGGAAAGAAAAGACCAATTAACAAAGAAAACACTCCGATTATTGTTTCAGTACGTGGGTTAATTTATGTACGAAACATAATACAGTTATTTCAACACTTTGACAATGGTGGTATATTTTGTATTGAAAAATAATATATAATTGGTGCTAGCTTATTAGGATGGATATTATTATAGAACATTGCGATGCATCCGCAAAAATCAGGTATGTTTTGTTTCTTCAGTTCGAAGACTAATTCCTGACGTGACACGTTAGGTATTACGTAACCACCAGCTCGCCAGAGGGCGTATTCACTGGGATGGTATAAAATGGTTGAGCCGTCACATTTAACCGTTTTATTAATTAACTATACGATTATACTTGTTGATATTAAGTAATAATGTGCATTATATATCGTTGAATATGCATACTAGGCCAAATGTCTTAATTGTCCCCTCCTTTAAGTTCAAACCCTGTGGTTAGTTTGTGTACTGTCCGTAGTAATTTCTCTTTCAGTTAATCTACCTCAGCAGCTGATAATTTGTAATTGTTATTTTTATTTATTTATTTATTTATTTATTTATTTATTTATTTACTTATTTATTTATTTATTTATTATTATTATTATTATTTTGTTTGTACTGTAGGGACAATATGACGCTATTCATATATCTATGGAAAACGTACACAAAAGGGTCTGCTAAATTCATATACTTCCCCACTCCCTCCCCTGTTCAGAAAATGCATTGTTCGTACAGTACTTAGTATGTATTCCTCCTGTTCCAGATGGTTCGGTAATATGGATCAATCAAATACATGTATTTATTTACCGCCTATATATAGTTTTGCTGTGAATATAGCCAGCCCTCGTTAGTGGACGCTATATACACGGCCTTCGTATATATAGTCACACCGTATATAAACACCGCCTAGTTCAGAGTATTCTTTAAAAATGTAACAATTCCTATCTCAAGTCAGCTGTTATGGCATAATTTGCATGATAATGAATTTGACAAGGTGAAAAATGAAGGTGTTCATGATTCAGATGTTTAGAGTTTTTCGCGTACGACTAACGATAAATTTACCTATAGATGCAAAGGCCTAACTAGTCGGGATTGTCGACGTTTAACATGCTTCTGTTACTAAAATAAATTAATGTATAGGCCTAAGCTGATTATCATTCAGTACATGTTTTTATTATTTTTTAATAACTTATTTTCATTGTTGTTGTTTTTCTATTTACCCTACGTCACAGAGGACGGTCAAGCGTTCTCGTTACACGAGCTTGGTAAATCGTTTTGACACTGCGGTTATTCAGGGAATGCCCGTCACGTGACTCAAAATAATACGTTACACCTCTGCACTCCAAATAGCCGTTATTTTTCTCAGAATTATGGACCGTACCCATAATTCAATTTTTTTTTTTATTGGTGGTCATATAGATGATTGAATAAAGTACTTTTAGGTACAAATCAAATGTATATATTGTCATATAATACCTTGTTGGGTCAGTAATTAGGTCAACCATCTGTGAGAGAGCACGTTCAAGTCCTAGATCAATTAAATATTATTTATATATGCAAGTACATGGAGGAGGTTCTTGTCTGTGGTGGGTGATGTTTCTAGGGACACAAGACATGCTGCCCTCAATAATATATTAAAAAAGAACATTTGTTCGACCCCCTACCCTGCACACGTGTCTGAATTACACCTATATATACTCTTCAAAAAAAGAAACGCAAAAGGGTACAAATGGGTTATAACTCCGATTTTATGTTTCCTACCGGTTCATGCTTTGTGAATATAAGGTCATTGCATGTCCCAAACACATTCCCACGGTTACATTCGATAAAACGCAGCTACTGTACAATAAAGTTCCAAAATGTGAATATTCGCAAAAACGCAGCCACGTGCAAACCATGTCACCACTGCACGTGCGTTGTCTGCACGTGCAACATGAACACCGACAGTATAAAAGTGCAGGGTGTTCGCTTGCCTGGCCTCTGTATCTGGCCGACAGTTGACAATCCAGGACATGCCACGTCTCAGTGAACCGCAGAGAAACAATGCCATCGGCCGACTAGACGCAGGCGAATCCAGAACGGCCGTTGCCAGGGCATTCCATGTGTCCCCAAGCACCATCTCCAGACTGTGGGACCGTTACCAGCAACATGGATCAACACGTGACCTCCCTAGATCCGGTCGACCACGGGTCACAACCCCCGGGCACGATTGACTACTGCCACCTCCACAGCCGCAGCAATACCAGGTTTGCGCAGGATATCCGACCAGACCGTACGGAACCGCCTACGTGAGGTAGGAATTCGTGCCAGACGTCCAGTTCGAGGTGTCATCTTAACACCACAACACCGTCGACTCCGACTGCAGTGGTGCCAGATTCATCGACAATGGCCTCAACTGCGATGGAGACAGGTGTGGTTCAGTGACGAGTCCCGATTTCTGCTCCGACGTCATGATGGAAGATGTCGCGTGTATAGGCGTCGTGGTGAACGTTATGCGGCAAACTGCGTGCAGGAAGTGGACAGATTCGGCGGGGGTAGTGTCATGGTGTGGGCAGCCATCTCACACACTGGCAGAACTGACCTGGTCCACGTGCAGGGCAACCTGAATGCACAGGGCTACATTGACCAGATCCTCCGGCCACACATCGTTCCAGTTATGGCCAACGCCAACGCAGTGTTCCAACATGACAACGCCAGGTCTCACACAGCACGTCTCACAACGGCTTTCCTACAGAACAACAACATTAATGTCCTTCCTTGGCCATCGATATCACCGGATTTGAACCCAATTGAGCATCTATGGGACGAGTTGGACCGATGCCTCCGACAGCGACAACCACAGCCCCAGACCCTGCCCGAGCTGGCAGCAGCCTTGCAGGCCGAGTGGGCCACCATTCCCCGGGACGTCATCCGTACTCTGGTTGCTTCAATGGGCAGGCGGTGCCAGGCAGTTGTCAACACACGTGGAGGCCACACCCGGTATTGACTCCAGATGACCTTGACCTAGGTGGTGTGTCCTATCACTTACTCACAATGGACTAGAGTGAATTGTGAACAATCCTGCAACATTTGGCAATTATCGGACTCACCATTCAATAATTAAATCAATTCTCCAAATGTTACGACAATGTGGTTTTGCGTTTCTTCTTTTGAAGAGTATATGTTCATACATTTGTTAATTTTGTTTTTATATAAAATACTCAATTAACGTTTCGAGTTTAGGTCTATTTTCATAAACTCTAAGATCTAGATCAATGAATCTTCGTTTATAATTGCATCTATGAACTGTCATCTCAATACATATAAACAAACAGGTAGAGATTAGTAAATTAAAATGTTATTATTTGAGAAAAATGTGTTAAAGAATGTGTGTACTTGGATGAACATATTTGAATGCAGCTATGATTAACTCTGAACACGTTTATAGTAGGCGGTGCATTTAATAATGCAGTCTTCTTGTGTACAAATTAGTTTGTATTTAATTGTCTAGGTCTTCCACTGAAGAATAAACTTTGGGTTGGTGGAAAGGATGATCTCTTTGCTGTTCAAGCTCCAGTAAGTAAGATTTTGGTACTGGAATTGTATATTGAAATTTTCTACTGTTTTAATATTAGATGTAATTAGATTTGGGTACTTGTTTCTTTGTTAGATGTTCCTAACCTTCACAAATGTTATATTCATAAAAACTATTGCTATACGTGTACTTCAAAACATTGTTATATATGTATATAAGTATTTTATATTTTAACAATTTAATTTTTTAGAAGTAAAGTCTTCTATAAAATATACTGGGGTATGTTTTAGGTGTTTAAATATGCGTTCATCTGGTTTTTACCTTTCGACTCCGCCTAGTGCAGAGATACAATTTTGAGCACGGAATATGGGTTTGTAATTTAGATTTCAAAGTCCAAGGTTTTTAATAAATTATTATATTTAATGTATTTTATATTTTATACTTTAAATTCCTCTTTTTATTTCTAAAATATTTTCATACAGTGCATCCTTAATTGTTTGGTTTGCTTGTTGTTTTTCCAAGTCGAAGATGCTAAGTAAAGGCTACCTGTTGGTTTACACTCCACAAAGAACGGAGAATCTGCTGTGGAAACTGATCATGGAGAATGATTCACTGACTCTTGTCACTCTGGGCAACAAGGTGCGTTACTATCAGAAAATCAGGATACATATACATACACAAACAAATAAGACACTCTCACTGAATCAGGATTTAAGGAAATAAGTTAATAAATAAGTAAATAAACAAATAGTCCAAGAGCTAGTAGGGAGTTTATTTAACTGAAAACGTCCAAAAGGTCTGAGGGTATTTTTGAATACCCTGATATATATAGTTTATGGAATGGGGTTTCTTAGTTGCCAAATCTATTCCATTTTTTTTAAATGTTAATGTTTTTAATAACAGTGTTAAAATCTGTGCCATGAAGAAATTAGGGGTAGGGATAACTGAAATGTCTATAGTTCAGTCAATATACAACATAAAATAGAAAATGACTCCTTATTTTAACGCTTCTGGTCGCTACTATCTATTTATGAAACAATGTAAATATTTTAATTAGGTCAGCAGAGGTAAAAGAGGTCAACACATGCTTAAAATCTGGGCCATATTTTGGTCAAACTTCTCTGTTATTTTTGTAAAATGTGGTTTATCAAATTTTTTAAAGTATTTTTATATACTTCTGTGTACATGAACGATGTCCTATGTAATGGCATGATTTTCACCTTTCAAGTATTTAGTAATGTATGTGACCTTTTGACCAATTTTAAGCGTCGGTAAAACATTGTAACCTTTTGTCCTCTGTTGACCTAATTAATCAACCAACCATGTAGAAATGCAGATCAATGATTATCTTATGTTATGACCTTCAATTTGAGTGGCAATATATAATCCTACCGTTAACACTTTCGGAGTTATGTTTCCCCTACCCTTACATACTGAACATTCCGACAAACTGTCATATCATGAAATCATGCTATTATATAGGATATATCGGAACCAGTTAACTAAATTTGTTGTTTTTCTCTTCTGTGAACACAGAAGTATACAAATTGTTTTACAAGATTTTATAAACCACATTTTACAGAAATGAGAGAGAAATTTGACCAAAACATGGCCCAGATTTTAAGCGTGTGTCCAAAATGATGACCTATTGACCTCTGCTGACCTAATTAAGATATTTACATTGTTTTAAATTCCATGAATAGATAGTAGAGACCAGTAGCGTTACTATAAGGGTCATTTTCTATTCTATCTTATATATTGACTGATCTACAGACATTTAATTATCCCTACCCCAATTTCTTCATGGCGCAATTTCAACACTGTTATTAAAAACATCAATATTTTTTTTAAATCGGAATACATTTTGGCAACTAAGAAACCCCATTCCATAAACTACATATATCAGGGTATTTAAAAATGCCCTCAGACGTTTTGGATCTTTTCCGTTAAATAAACACACACCTAGCTCTTGGACTTAAATACGTACCAGCTTTTCCAGAAACGAATCTCACAGAGAGCGTTTAAATGAAAGCCAAGCCAAGTGATATGTATTTCCTATTTTATCTTTTGTTAATAGGCCTAGGTACTGGACAGTTAAGTGGGATCGAATTTCCTTTTTCCCATCCCATCCAGTTGTCCAATACTTATACCTAAATGTTGTAATACGTGCTGTCCTCTCTGTGGAATATATAATAGAATAGAGTAGATGTTTAATGACACCCCAGCACAAAAACAAATTAATAGCTATTGGGTGACAAACTGTGGTAACAGCTTACGGATCCAGGATTGGAAAAGGGGTCACACAATTCCAAAAAGGTCATTGTGACCCCTCTGAGTTTCATTGTGACCCCTCTGGGTCATTACCATTGCTGATAATTCCAGTCGCATCAACATATATGATATAGGATGCATGTTGGACAATTAATTTATTAAATCTTATTTCAGAATGAATCATTCGTCCCACGCCCAAGTCATTCCAGTAACTATAGAAACGTGACTGTGACGACAGTGACAGAAACGCATGTGTCAAGAGAGATAACATTAAGAATACTTAGTGTTGAAATGAAGGTGAGATATCTTAGAGAAAAAAACCTGGAGAAAGAAAACCAACATATTTAAAGCATAATCCATAATGTTGGAAATTTCGGTTTATTAAGCATTGGTTCTATGAATTTTTTTTTAAAACACGTTATTCTAGTAGGACTGCTGTCCTAATGTAGATAATGTTGACAGGCATACATACATATATACAGGCATGCATTTTAGTAAAGTATCACCAAATAAAAACAAAGCAATACATGAAGAACAATATAGAAGCCACACCGGCCTCGGTGGTGTCGTGGTGAAGCCTTTGGCCATAAGGCTGGTAAGTACAGGGTTCGAAGCCCGTTACCGGCTTCCATTCAGAACACGTTTTAACAATTCATTGGGTAGGTGTAAGGCCGCTACACCCTCTTCTCTCTCACTAACCACTAACAATTTACAACTAGCCCACTGTCCTGATGTGTGTGCCCAGGGCAGCGTGCTTGAACCTTAATTGGATATAAACACGAAAATAAGTTGAAATGAAAACACAAATAGAAGCCACCCATTATTAAGTTATGGGACTACAAATCAATAATTTAAATATGTAAAATATGCATAATAAGGATATGATTAAGACATACTATGCCAACATTTGAGACACAGAGATTCAAAACCATCCAGTTTTAATAGACAAATAGTCGAATGGACCATTTGTTGATGGACAAAGGGACAAACACACTTGATGTTCGCAACTGTTCACTCATATTTTGAAATTTTATTATTTCCAATAAAAACAATTTGACTGTGAAACATATATTTCACTTACATATAATAACATTTATACACAATTTGCTTTATGTAAATATTTGGTGTAAATACTACATCTGCTATGTTCAGCACATAGCTATGCTGGATATAACAAGCGTTTCACCGTTTTGTTTTTAGACCATTAGCTATCAAATACTTAAAATACTGACTGTGGTGTTTTACAGGGATCAGATGAAAAGAAAGAAATTGCCAACTTCTCCGTGCAGACTTGGACCAACACTTCTAACTCGTCCACAGTGATCAATTGTCTAACAACTCTGACAGAACAAATCCTGGACAGACAGAACAATCTGAAATTTCACCCCGTCACGGTCGTCTTCGAGTAAGTCACTGTTAAAGCTTGGATGCCTACTAGGCTCTGACTTAACAATGCTGTGGGTATTACTAATTCTGAAAGGGAAAACAACATTATTCACGATCAAGTCCTTATCTCTACACAATGCAGAGTCGAATGGGTATTTGACAGAATAGTGGTTGAGTCCATGGATCTCTATCTAGTGCCTCGTCTATAGGAGGGCATTAACTTCCGGGGAGATACGTTACTGGACTGCCACTCCCAGACTAGGTTTTTTTAAATCAAACCTATCACAGGACGGAGATAATTGAAATAAATACATCTATGATGGCATTCATTCTTGAATCACCGTCAAGGCAGTGATGATACCAGGTGTTCATTAAAAGTGAGCATATCCTGCCCCACTAGTGGCACCCCCCATGAGTACTACCACCGCAGCTGTCCGTCAATACATCTAAAACGATGAAAACAAATGTGCAAGAGTTTCATCAAAGATGTATATAAAAAACACCTCTTTCCTTTATTCTTTGCAACTATAGATCAATGACTACTGATTATATGGTGTAATGACGAGTCATAAATGAATATATTTGTTAAACCAGTCTAGAGGGTGACAGTCTTCGAGGAAACAATCACAATGATAGTGGTTTTGTCGTTGACAGAGTAGCACAATGCTTACTATGTGGAAGAACCTGTTATGTTTCTATATTTTGATATAGCATAGGAAGGAAGGAAATGTTTTATTTAACGACGCACTCAACACATTTTGTTTACGGTTATATGGCGTCAGACATATGGTTAAGGACCACACAGATATTGAGAAAGGAAACCCGCTGTCGCCACTTCATGGGCTACTCTTTTCGATTAGCAGTAAGGGATCTTTTATATGCACCATCCCACAGACAGGGTAGTACAAACCGCGGTCTTTTATATACCAGTCGTGGTGCACTGGCTGGAACGAGAAATAGCCCAATGGGCCCACAGATGGGGTGATATAGCATAGATGCCAGGAAAACGGGGGTTTCACGAGAGCAGTGTTTTCAGTGTTCCACAAATTATCCTTCTGGCTATATTAGTATACCTCTTACAAATATGTCTGTTCGAACTTTACATAATATATTGCTATTTTGTTTCAGTGAATCTGACAGAAAGGCAGGTCTGTCACTGTGTATCATGAACAACATCATGTCTGCAGTTTCGCTTGACAAGCGAGTTGAGATATTTAAGAACGTCAGAAGACTCCAGTCAGTGCTGCCAAGTGTTCAATTATCAGTGGTATGTAGTGAAGTATTCGATGTTCACTTATTAGTTGTATGTAGTGGAGTAGTCCATGTTATCAAATCAGTGATATGTAGTGGATTATTCTATGTTCACTTATCAGTGGTATGTAGTGGACAATCTCATGTTCATTTACCAGTGGTATGTAGTGAAGTATTCCATGTTCACTTATCACTGATATGTAGTGACGTATTCCATGTTCACTTATCACTGATATGTAGTGACGTATTCCATGTTCACTGATCAGTGGTATGTAGTGAATTATTCCATGTTCACTTATCAGTGGTATGTAGTGACGTATTCCATGTTCACTTATTATTGATATGTAGTGACGTATTCCATGTTCACTTATCACTGATATGTAGTGACGTATTCCATGTTTACTTATCACTGATATGTAGTGACGTATTCCATGTTTACTTATCACTGATATGTAGTGACGTATTCCATGTTTACTTATCACTGATATGTAGTGACGTATTCCATGTTTACTTATCACTGATATGTAGTGACGTATTCCATGTTTACTTATCACTGATATGTAGTGACGTATTCCATGTTTACTTATCACTAATATGTAGTGACGTATTCCATGTTCACTGATGAGTGGTATGTAGTGAATTATTCCATGTTCACTTATCAGTGGTATGTAGTGACGTATTCCATGTTCACGTATCACTGATATGTAGTGACATTCCATGTTCACTTATCACTGATGTGTAGTGACGTATTCCATGTTCACTTATCAATGATATGTAGTGACGTATTCCATGTTCACTGATCAATGGTATGTAGTGAATTATTCCTTGTTCACTTATCAGTGGTATATAGTGAAGTATTCCGTGTTCGCTTATCAGTGGTATGTAGTGAAGTACTCCATATTCAATCATCAGTGATATGTAGTGAAGTATTCTATGTTCACTTATCAGTGGTATGTAGTAACATTTTACAGTCAATTCTATCAAGTGTTCACTTATCACTCGTATGTAGTAAAGTATTCCGTTTTCACTGAGTGTTCACATGCCATACGATAATGGACTACTGATTTTAATAATTTGGAATAACTGACTACTGCGTGTTCATGTGCGTGTGCGTGTGTGTGCGCATGTCTTATTAGCACATTTGGTAGTAATTACAATAATGTGACATTACATTACTTTATTCCATTTGAATTTGTCTTTATTGTTTTATTGTATTTGTATTATAGCCCACTAATGTCTCTGTTATTTTGTTGCTTTTGTATTAATACTATTGTACTATTGTCTCCTATAAACCCTATCTTGTCACTACAGTTTATATATCGTGTTCCTCATATGCCGTTGTGTAACAGCCTGAGCGTAATAAAGTTCTGTTCTGTTCTGCTACTAAGTTATTTAATAATAAGTGGTCATTTGACTAGTTACTTATTTAAGTTATTAATAACAAACGGATACTTATGTCAGTTACTGAGAATAACTGGTTGTTATATGTTATTGAGAATACGGAGGGAAATGGTTTATTTAACGACACACTCAACACATTTTATTTACGAATATATGGCGTCGGACATATGGTTAAGGACCACACAGATATTGAGGGAGGAAAACCGCTGTTGCCACTTTATGGGCTACTCTTTTCGATTAGCAGCAAGGGATCTTTTATATGCACCATCCCATAGACAGGATAACACATACCACGGCCTTTGGTGTACCAGTCGTAGTGCACTGGCAGGAACGATTACTGAGAATAGCTGCTTACCGTTAAAAAAAATTATTGAGAATATTTAATTGAAATAGAGAACGAAATATTTTTTTTATCTTACAACGGTTATATGGCTTCGGGCATAATTGTTTAGGACCATAGATATAATTATAGAGGAAAAACACGCGACCACCACTTCATGGCCTACTATTTTCGATTATCAGAAAGGGATATTTGGGAGTGGTAGTCTTCTTTGCGTAGTGCAAGTTGGATAAAATCTCAATTAAAGGATCTTCTCAGGAGTGGCTGTCATTCTATAGATGAGGTATAAGATAGAGAATAATCCACCATTTTGCCAAATGCCCATTGTGCAGAGATACGGTCTGATCACGTATTACGTTTCGTCCTTCAGATTATATGCATATGGTTGGAATATCTACTTTGAATCAATTATTACTGGTTAATGTTGATGGGTTATTCAGAATAGATCATACTTTGATTTAATGAGAGTATCTGGTTATTCTTTAAGATATAGATAAATCTGTCAAATATTAACTTACTGATACTAATTGGTTGGTGCTAGGGTATACGAAGAACTGGTTATTGTCGTAAACCATTTATAATAATGTTAAAGGGGCATTCCTGAATTTGAAGCATTGTAAGCTGTTTCCGACTAATAAAATATTTCTGCGATTAAACTGTATATTTAATGTGTTTCTGGTCGTCTTAATATTTATCTTCAAATAATTTCGTACGTACGAAAAATAATATTTTAGGAAATAAAATGAAATTCACCTAGTACAAATATTAGGACGATCAGAAACACGTTTAATGTGCAGCCACTAATATTTTGTGCAGAAAAATATATTTGATAAGTAATTACAATCGTTAAAAAGTCTCTGTTAGTCAATAACATCTTAAAAATTGCAGCAAAGTCAGGAATGTCCCTTTAATATCGTATCACCATTTTACCTCTATTGTCGTTTTTCAGGAGGACTTCAAACTTTTCTCTGATCTTCCGTTCGCTCATCTGGAGTACACTGGCGTGTATGCCAACATGTGAATTAACCAACGTTAATCGAACTGGCCCGTGATCAGTGGATGAACATTTAATAAAGCAATATGGTCAGTAGTGTCAGTATGTACAATGAAACAAATCGAAGGGCTGAGAATAGCAATGTCCTATGTGAATTTTTTTTTTTTTTTTTTATTAGTTATTGTCCTTATATGGTCGTAAATCACATCATATACATTGGAAACAAGCACAGAACGCCCTATATCGAGGGAACATTATTGTATTAAGATAATTACAAAGTTATGTCTGTGATTCCAGTTACATTTCCAGAATTATACATTATAATGATAAATTATTAGTATTATGAAGTCCTATCTTCCTCGGCCAATGGAAACCATAACTTATGCTTGATGTGACTGTAACATTCTCCATGGTGTTGCAGCGGCGATTATATAAATTATTCTGTTGTAGAAGTTCATGGAACATGTATAAAGATGTTTGAAAACTTAGTATTTTGTGTAATATTAGTGCCCGAGTGTATAATAGTCAATGTTTCGTACCCAACGCCTTGTAGCCATTTTGTTTTTAAATGGCCACTTGAAGTTTAAAAGTGATTGTTTGCTTATAAGCTTTGTAAATATTTGTAGTATGGGCGTTTGAGGTTAGAAAAAAAAACAATTTGTCGTTCATTGTTTGTTTGCAGGGGTGGGGGTTTTCAGTTGTTCTGTTAGATAATAGTATACCTAGTATTATCTTAAAATCTCCCTGATGGAAAACTGGTAGTGTTTAGTCAGATTATCCATTGAAGGGTAGAAAATACGTGTTTGTTTTCTTTTAAAACGTAGTAACCATCTTTCGTCTCTGGTTCTGACTGTGATTAATTGTGTCCCACCTTCATGGATTTAATAAAAAAAAAGTTGTGTTTTTACACGTAACAGTGATTCAGTAACATGGGTTCGCTCCCCACTGATGGAAACTAGGCACTTGAAATAGTGTTTAAAAGTGACTATTCAGAGTTTAATATCATTGGATGTTCATGACTAACAAAGTTTTTTATCACTAAAATTACATATTAATTATATTTCCCTGTTTAGAATATCAGAATCTGTTTAACCAAGGTGTTAGCCCGAGTAATCTGACTGTAAGAGAGCACGGCTGACACGTGAACAGTTGTGACGCTCTCATTAGGTAATGAGAGCGTCACAACTGTCGAAATGTCCGTATTGCCCTCTTATGATCAGAATCCTCAGGTTATCAAGGTGTTTGTTGTTGTCCTGATGTTTGTAGTGGCCCACTAATTGTGAACGTACAAATAAAAAATATATTATGAAGTAAAAATGAAAAGTGACTGCTACAAACATTACCACGCGACCAAAACCACATTGGATACACAGATACTGCTATTCAAACACATTTGATGTACAGATATATATATATATATATATATATATATATATACCTACGTTTCTATGCACAGAATACCTAATTGTTGCTTTAAATATTCCCGAAAACAAACTCATGTGCATCTATTGCACAAATAAATCAATGTGCTCGTAGTGGTGTCGTTAAACAAAACAAACTTCTATTGCACGATGTATATATTTAACGGTATTTAATTAAAAATCAAATCGTTTTCAACAAATTATTTCTTTGTCATCCATAAACATTATTAGACGATTTGCACCACAGTGTGTGTTTTTTTATCGTCAATAAAATATATAATAAAATACAAATGGTATTATTCGAGCCTCTGTATATGTATATGTGCATGTATATTATATATATTACAAAAACAAATTGATTGTTTAATTAACATTATGTTCAGGATCTGTAGTAGATACAAAGATAATTTGCTGTTGATTTGCTGACTGGATGAATTTATTAAGATCTTGTTTAGAATGGTGCAAAATAAAAAATATGTAATCTATATATATCTAAGCCAAAGAAGCGGCGATTTAACACATTTGCTAGTAGGACTGTATACAAACAACCCATAAATACATTAGCATGCCTAGGGTCCATTCTTATTAAAGTGCCTTGTATTTGAAGTAAGTTTGGCCATTAAGTTAAAAATAATTCAGTTCTAATAATGTTACAACTAGTCATTATTTTAATGGGTATTTTGGAGTTGAAACTATCACCAGTTAGTGTCCATTCTAGTGCTTCGATTCCTTCGTTGTGGGGAACGTTGTGTATAAAGTTGAAATGTCTATAGTTACGAGGAATGTTTCTTTTGATACGTTTGGTATATTTCACGGTATTGTAAGAAATTCCCGATGCGACACGTACCTATGGGTCTAATGTTACTACATATGGCTTCGTAAGGTCATCTATAAAGACACGAGACGCGAGATAATTACAATTATACCTGGATGTGATTGTGCTGATGTCTAAGAGAGGGATCTTTATTAACCGTTTTATGTACTTTGGGAATAATGCAAACTTTTGGACCCTGAGGTTTCTCGTGCTTTAAACATTTCAATATCTCCTCGATAATTTCGTGATCTTTACGCATTTGATGTATCAGTTTGCTAACATTTTTACATGAGCCTCGATTAAGTCCGTTGCTGTTGTTTTGTGTGTGTGTGTGTGGTGGGGGTTTTGTTATTTTTTGTAGAAACGCTTGTCTGGTAGCTGTCTGTTAACTTCTTCCATGATGACTGATCCTTATATTGTTTAATAAGAATGTTTCTTATGTATTTTATGTCATTTTATTATTATTATTATTATTATTATTATATATATATATATATATATATATATATATATATATATATATATATATATATATGCCTGTATTTTACTATGGAAATGTGATTTTTTATTTTTTATTATCTCATACCTCCACAAGGAGTGGTCTTTATATTGTTTCTTAAGAATGTTACTCGTATATTTTACTATGTATATATTAGCTGAGACTATAATAAAATGTATGTATATCTGTAACTGTCTTTGTCCATACTTTTAACGGTGGAACATTTGTCGGTTTTTTATGACTATTGAATCATCCATTATTAATTTACTTAGTGCCTTTCTTTCATTTTTGATATAACACAACACGCACGTGCAGTTGCACAAAACATACTAGCTGTCAGCCGATCAAACACGCTGACACATTGCTAGACTCAAGTTAGAAGGCATTAAGACGTTTCTTCAGAAGAAACTTCTAACCGATTTAGACGGCACTTCATAGGTTCGTTACTTGATATGGGTGGGGCAAGCGTCATTGCGTGTTCGCGCCAGTTGACGTCATTCGTACAGCTCTTGGCAATGATGTCTGGCCAATTGTGTCGAAGTAATTTGGATCACGTGACTTGTTATTAAGACGGCTTTTTGGTGTGTCTTCACGATTAAGACGATCGAAATGTTGATATCCGATTGGTTGAGTGGAGAGAAACCGAGAAAATGCCGTCTTAAAGGAAAATACTATAAATTGTCTGCGATATAGATATAGGATTCCGAACAAATAACTACGTATTTTACATGGATTACATCTATTGTTACGAGCAGATGATGGAAATGCATAGTCAGAGGTTTTCTTGTCAGCCTATGATGCTCGAAAGTCTTCATTGTTTTTTGGGGGCTTTTTTGTTGTTTTGTTTGGGGTTGTTTTTTTGTTTGTATTTTTTTTGGGGGGTGGGCGGTAAATGCGAAGATTTGCTCCAGCACTGGGGGTGGGGGAAGTGTAGTTGACCCCCTGACCCCTGTATCGTACGCTTATATTGGAGAAGATGCTATTCATACACCTATGGATAAATGTGATTTCTCAAAGTCCGGTCGTGTAGTTGAAATCCTGGGCAACAAAATTACAACTCTTATATGTCATAACTTTGAACATGTCTACCGGCCTCGGTGGCGTCGTGGTTAGGTCATCGGTCTACAGGCTGGTAGGTACTGGGTTCGTATCCCAGTCGAGGCATGGGATTTTTAATCCAAATACCGACTCCAAACCCTGAGTGAGTGCTCCGCAAGGCTCAATGGGTAGGTGTAAATCACTTGCACCGACCAGTGATCCATAACTGGTTCAAGCACAGGCACAGACACAGACACACACAGACAGACCCACACACACACACAGACACACGCACACACACACACAAACACAGATAGACACACACACAGACACACTCGCACAGAGACACGCACACACAGACACACACACAGACACACACACAGAGACACGCGCAAACACAGAGAGACATACACAGACACATACACATAGAGACACACACACAGACACACACACATACTGACACACTCGCACTGACACACTCGCACAGAGACAAACGCACAGAGACACACACACAAACACTTACACACACACACACATTGATAAACACACGCGCGTGCGTACACACAGAGACACACACACACACACACACATACACACAAACACACAGACACACACACAACCACACAGACAAATTCACACATAAACACAACCACACACACAGACACACATACAAATAGACACACACATACATACACACACATACATACATACATACACAAAGACACACACACACAGACGCACACACACATACACACAAATACACACACGCACAGACACACATACATGCACCAACACACACACATACAGACACATTGACACAAACACACACCTACAGACACACTGACACAAACACACACACAAACACACACACATACATACACAGAAACACGAACACACACAGAGAGACACATACACAAACACATACACACAGAGAGAGACATACACAGACAAACACACACACAGACACACAGACACACACACGGAGAGACACACATAGATACACATACATACACACAGACACAGACACACACACACACACACAAAGACACACAGATATACACACGCACAGACACAGACACACATACATGCACCGACACACACACATACAGACACACTGACATAAACACACACACAAACACACACACACGCACACACAGAGAGACACACACAGATACATACACACAGAGAGAGGCATACACAAACACACACAAACACACAGACAGAGAGACACACACAATACACACAATACACACAAACACACACACACAAACAGACACACACACAAACACACAGAGACACGCACATACACATACACACTCACACACAGACATACAAACACATACAGACACACACACATACACACACACGACACATAACACACACCGACACATACACGCGCACACGCACACATACGCACACAGCACACACACAACACACGCCGACATACACACACACACACACACACACACACACGCAGACACACACACCGACACATACACACACCACCCTCCCCTCGTCCGCCGCTTCCTAAGTGCCAGCAAGCGTTGCCGGTGTAAACGGAATGCAAGTCCATAGGAACAGTTGTCGGCTCGGACTTAATCTCCTAGGAATGCATGTCCAAGGTCTAATATACCTAGGAATGCAAGTCCTAGGACTTACGTTCCTTAGGAATACTGGTCTGACTGCTAAGATATCAAGTCCGGGCCGGACATGCATTCCTGGACAATCAAAATTTAAGTCCGGTTGTACACATAAAAATTAAATTATAAATGTAAACAAAACGAAAAACAATTTCCTTTTTGGTTTATTTAATTAACTTAGGATACTAGCGCCTCTCTTTATTTAAGTATTTTCTATGTAATCCAATATTTTCCATTTATATCATTTGCAAGAGTTTGTACACATTGTGTTGACCTTATTACATGAGCAGAACCAATTAGGTATTTATTCATTGCGTATTGTTCCAACTAACACATTTTTCAACATTTAAAAGTAACTCAAAAACATTTTCCATAATTCGAAGTATATTAAAATTTTGTCCTCGCAAATAAGTATAACTTGCCCATATGATATACCAACACAATTATATGTTAGACATTATGCACTGGTATTTGATAATAATAATAATAATAATAATAATAATAATAATAATAATAATTTAACTATAAAAATGTGATATTTGCGTTATATAAATTGTCTTGTTATTATATAATGTTAAGTTTGTGCCTTTTTGTTAATAATGCTGCACATTATGTGTACATAGGGTTTGGGGTGGGGTGGTGTGTTCTAAACACCCCTCTTCAAAGCAAATTTCTACTTGCCACAGTTTAGACCTCAACCTGCATAACTTACTGAACATGTGCCTGCTTTGTCAATTTTGCTAATTTTTAAAAATTAATTTGGTCTAACATAACATTTAAGACATATCAGACTCTAGTCTTTATGATATCTTTGTCCCTACAAACCATACCATCGACAAAAAAAATATGTTAAATGGTTTTCATTAATGTTTATTAATTAATAGAAATATTAATGACTGAGAGTGGGTTTTAGCAGCTCAGTGGGCTACTACACCGACTAAATCAAAACAGTAACATCTGAACAATTATCATACTGTCAATAATGTGCACACACAATTTACAAAGATCCTTTTAAACAGACGAACTACTCATGAGACTTTTAGACCTGACAGTTTTGGTTGCAATAGGCATTCAGGCTCCCTGTTTTTGGGAGAAGGGGTGGGGGATGCATGCTGATTTTTATTGCCCGAATGAAACGAAAATGTCCGAATCTGGAACACAACGTATATTTATATTCGCATTACTACCAAGACGCTATATAGGATTCCAAACAAATCAGTCTGCATTTTTACATGGATTACAACTAATATTGTGAGGAAAATGATGGAAATGCATGGTGGAGATTTTAGGCCAGCTCATGTTGCCCGAACGTGTCCATTGCCCCCCCCCCCCCCCCCACCACCACCACCACCACCACCACTGGGGGAGTGACCAATCCCTACCCGCCACCAACTCCACCCAGTCTCGAACGCTTATGATGTTTCTAACGGCCAGGTATAATAATACAGACCCTTTCTCCAACTCATCGTTTTTGCTCTTTATGGTGCAAATTGCCGTAAGGCAGTCAGTGATAATTAATTTCAAGTGTTTTGATGCTATTTTTAATTGTTCATCAATAAAAGTCACATTTTCATGCTTATTATTCCTGTTATTTTATATTGAAGTAACTGGTCATTATAGTACTAGTTATAAGTACTAACTACTAGAACTAAGTACAGTTTTCAAAGTTTTATTTAAGGGATTTTCAGGAATCATATATATGTAATAAGCAAAATATCGGAAATAAATTCCAGAGAACTAGGTACACTAGGATTGAAAGTTCTGTAGACTAGGAGTACCAGGAATAAAAGTCCCACGGACTTACATTCCTCGGAATGTACGTCCCACAGACTTAAATGCCTAGGAATACAAGTCCCACAGACTAGGATTCCGAGGAATGGAAGTCCGATCGGACAAAGATTAAGAAAATCACACTTAATCAGATTGTGACTTACCGTCAAAATATAAACTTACAAAACATGTTATTAAAAACTATGTTGGTGTATATAGAAATTGTCTTTTGCTGTTCACCAAATGTTAAGTTTTTTGGAGTTACCAGTTTTCATGTACATATTTTAAAAACAATTTTGGGCTACATACTGGGGTGGGGTATATTTCTTCGTGTTGAAGACATGGACATGGCCTACTTTATATATGTAGTTGCATTATACACTTTCGTCCTACTTCAGTATGTTAAGAAAAATTCACTCACGTGTCTGATCCATAAGTCTATGACATAAAAAAAAATTAAGTTGATACTCAAACTTAAAAATATTTTTTGAAATGGAGATTTGAACCCAAAATAAACTTAAGAGACTCGTACATTTATCCATCACACTACGAGGGAAGGCCGCCAAATACTCACTTTTTTCTCGTGTCTTTCTGGCAGCTCGTGCAAATTGCAGACTATAATACACGGACATCTAATTTCTGTCACTGCTGTAGAAGGAATTTAAGTCCGGTAGGAATACAAGTCCTAGGATAGGAACAACTTATAAATAAACCAGAAATGAAGGTCCGGGTAGGACTATGGTTCCTAAGCTGTGGAGATCCGATAGGACTACTGTTCCTAGGAAGCGAGGTCCTACAGACCTCGGTTCCCACGGACTTGCGTTCCTTTTACACCGTGTAATAGGTTCAAATTACCCGCCGGTTCAGGTTACCCACCCCCCCCCCCCCCCCCGTAGTTTCAAATTACCCCCACCCAACAACCAGTAAATGTTCACAAATAGGGTAAAAATAATTACATCGAAACGTTGATATATATATTAAGTATTCCTATAAAATATGAAAATTCATATTACACGAACACATATTTTGCATAAAAAGTATGGAAACCTAGATAGAGTGGATATCAGAATTTACGTTTAAGCAAATATTTCGAGAATACAAACCCAAATGTGACATCTTACATTGTACACGATGAGTGATAGATGTGATAGATAGCTTGATAGATGTGATGGATGGATGTCGTCGATGGATGTGATGGATGTGATGGATGGATGCGATGGATGGATGTGGTCAGGCTACCCGCGGGGGTCGTTTGAAACTAAGGGGTGGGGGTAATCTGAACCTAGGTTCAAACAACCCCCGGTAATCTGAAACTAGGTTCAAACAACCCCCGGTAATCTGAAACTAGGTTCAAATTACCGGGGAGTAACTTGAATACGGGAGGAATTTGAAACTGGGACACTGGACGTGCTTTTATTTGATAAACGCAAATCTATTATAAAGCCTGAGTTCACGGATCACATTCTCTAGCAAAGGGGCATAATCATTATCGTTACAGGTACTTGTCGACAACTGTCACTGGTAGGAATAAAGATTCTCGAAAAAGGCACCAAGGTAAAAAAAAATATATATCCAATGAGTTTGATAATATGTAAATAACAAAATCAATTGAGTAGTCACATGACAGATTTTCTTATTGTATTCAACGCTATGATATATTAACTTTTAGGACATATGATATGCTCGATACGAATTGTCGGAACGCGGAAGTAATGAAAGTTGACTTTAAAAGCGTAACTGTTAGCCATTCTCCCATTTACCATATCATATTATGTTATTAGGTAACTCGATAGAGAAGCACCTGTTTTCTGTACACCCACCTCGCCGTTCCATCTAAATAGTTACTTTACTAAGTATTATACTTTTTATATTATGTCAGGTTAACTTGGTGACTAAAGGTGCGCCAAAACCATACAATTTATACTAACGATTTGCATATACGAGCAAGTGTTTACGTGAAAACACTCAAATGGTAATGAGTGTAATCGCATTTCATGTTATGAATACAGGGCCATAATAAAATAAATATCAAATTAGATCCGGGTTTTGGGTATGTTTGTTTGTTGGGGTTTTTTTGGGGGGTGAAGGGGGAATGGGGTGGGGGTGAAATTTTATTCTACATTTTCAGGACATTGTCGCACATAGAACACCATACATCATGTTTAAGGGACCAAACCAAAAAAAGTAAGAATAAAAAATTAATTTTTTTTTTTTTTAAATGGGGCCGCCCTTGGTGCGAGAGGGGATTTAAATCTAGTATTTATTTTAGAGTGGTCTTAACAGAATAAAATTATATTTAATTTGTGCTCTGTTTCCTACTAATTATCATCAGTGGTCAATCACTGGAATCCCTCGGCAGATTGTTATACCAAGTTGCACAGTGAGAACGCACCTTACAAATAAAATATTCAATTCCCACATATATTCCATTTCCTGTCATTGGCATCCAATAGTCAGTAACTAATAAATCGATATACTCTAGTGGTACCGTTTAACAAAAAACTTAAACAAACTTTCACTTTGTTATTAGAGCTTCGTTGTAAGTCACACGGTGATAACGCGCCTTTAATAATCAGGTCAACATGACCTGTTTGATTATCCGGTTATAAAAATCCTACATGTCATATGAGAAACTCAACAAAACCAAAATGATTGGATGATGGAAACTTCTTTTTTTCTTTTTTTTCTTTTGTGGGGGGGGGGGGGGGGGGGGGGGGGGATTATTTATCAATTGTTCGACACATTTATGATTTAATAAGAATTAAAAATTTAGTTCCGTTTTTGTTTTACATCTTTAAACTCAGTCTTTACGTGATAATTGTTCTCTCGTGACAACAGCATATTAATTAATAATTTTTGTTTAATAATTAATGGAAAATAAATTATATTTTATAAATATATAAAACCACACACACACACACACACACACACACAAACACACACACTATCAGAACTTGATAATTATTAATATTAATGATCTTACATCCATGATCGTATATTATTTCTTTTATCAAATTAATTTAAAATTTATTATTTATTTATTTATTCTATTTTATTTTATCATTCATTAAAGGCTTTTGTAGGACATATCGCTGGCATTATAATTTGCAATATCTCCTGCGATATTCTCCGCAGGAGATTTCGCTTCTTATAAACTTGATTGTTGAAATTTTAATCAGCGTCACCCCCACCCCCGCTTATCTTTTTTTTTCAATGCTATATTTGTAGTTATAGTTACTGTCAAAAGTTTATACTCAGGGGCGTAGTGTGGTCGGGACATCAGGGATGAGGCGAATATGAATATGAACATAGTTGACCGTTTTGCCTACATTTTCCTTAACACCTATATTAAAGGCCTAATATTTTCCGGTAAAAATTGATTCAGCCTAGTGGTGGCGGTGGCAGGTGTGTCATCTGAACCACTAAACCCATAGCCTATGTCTCTGCTACTAGTTGAATATTGGTAAATACGTCCCTGTTACAAGATGAATATTGGTAAATACGCCCCTGTTATTAGATGAACATTGGTAAATACGTCCCTGTTACTAGATGAATATTGGTAAATACATCCCTGTTACTAGATTAATATTGGTAAATACGCACCTGTTACTAGATTAATATTGGTAAATACGTCCCTGTTACTAGATTAATATTGGTAAATACGTCCCTGTTACTAGATTAACATTGGTAAATACGTCCCTGTTACTAAATGAATATTGGTAAATACGTCCCTGTTACTAGATTAATATTGGTAAATACGTCCCTGTTACTAGATTAATATTGGTAAATACGTCCCTGTTACTAGATTAACATTGGTAAATACGTCCCTGTTACTAAATGAATATTAGTAAATACGTCCCTGTTACAAGATTAATATTGGTAAATACGTCCCTTTTACTAGATTAACACTGGTAAATACGTCCCTGTTACTAGATAGATATTGGTAAATATGTTCCGGTAAATATATAGTGTATCTGATGTCATTTTTTGTTTTCAGTATCTTTCCTTTTTGTAATGTGGACAAGAAGACATATCCTTGCACCATGATTCTGGAATTGGTCATCATTCTTCAGTTTATAGTGCTTGGAGTCGTCTCCATAGTGTTCCTTATATACTGGAGGAATAGTAAGTGATTCATCAACCGTTATATACAGGGACGAATTCAAGGAATATTTTGTGGGGTGGACATTTTGAAAATTTTGAATTTGTGATTTTTTATTAAATTTAAATATTTTGAAATAGAAATTTAAACATTGAAATTTAAATATATCTTCTCCTACAGTCGTCACAAACAAATAGAGATATATTTTGGAAATTTTGAATTTGTAAATTTTTAATATATTTAAACATTTTAAGTAGAAATTGAAAATGTAAAAGTTTATCATCTCTTAGAATTTTGACTGGATAGATCTAAAACTTAGTATAAATAGTCTCAGGGGCAGTCTTCACAAACTAATATTTTGAAAATTTAAACTTTTTGAATATTTAATAAATTTAAAGATTTTAAATAGAAATTTAACTTGAAAGTTTAAAAGTTTATCTTCTCCTAACATTTGGCTGTGTAGTACGTAATCTCAAGGTCAATATTCACAAATTCATATTGAGATCTTTTGGAATTTCACCTTTTTAAGATATGTTTTTAATTTTAATAAAAATATAACATTGAACATTTTTATTAGTTCTGAAAGAAGTTATTATAATCAAGGAAAGTCTCCAAAAAGTAACAAAGATAACAAGTTTCATAAACGTTTATTATAACGTCTCGTTCCGGCTACGACTGGTATATCAAAGGCCGTGATATGTGCTATCCTGACTGGAATGGTGTATATAAAAGATCGCTTGTTACTAATGAAAACACAAATCGGGTTTCCTCTTTAAGACTCCGTCAAAATTACCAACTGTTTGACATCCAATAGCCGATGATTAATAAATCAGTGTGCTCTAGTGGTGTCGTTAAAATAAACTTTATAATAAAACGTTATTTTACAATTCTCACAATATGTCTCGTACTGTTTTAATTTGATAATTCATAAATTTGACACATGGATATTCTAAGGTGGTCTTTACAAATTTATAACTTATCTACTACTAACAAGATTGGAAATTAAATAGTGGAGCTATGTAGACCGATAGGCCACTGTTTTTATTTGGGTATAAATAAACAGAGTATTGGGTTTTGTTTTTGTTTTACTGAGTAGTAGTATGCTTTTCTGTTTGAATAATAAATTCCAAAACAAAACTGTTTGTTTTTTCTGTTTGTGTCTTGTTTTCATTTGTCTGCTGTTTTAATTTTCACAGGACAAGGATCTACTATACCTCTAGAAGCACCTTCGTATGATAATACTGATACATGTCAACACGAATCTGCCATTCAACATGATGTCAGTTCTGAAGAAGCTACCGGGAAAGAAAAAGTGTCACCAGCTGGATCTACTTTTGAGCTGAGGAAGCGAAAAGGAAATATTGACACCGCTGGCAATAATGACCCTCTGTCTCCAAAAGGAAATATCGACACCGCTGGCAAAGATGACTCTCTGTCTCGAAATGGAAATATCGACACCGCTGGCAATGATGACCCTCTGTCTCGAAAAGGAAATATCGACACAGAAGGCAGTGATGACTCTCCGTCTGGGGATTGTCGTGTTAAAGCGACAGATGGAAGTTTGCCAAAAGATGAAATGAAAGACGAAATGGTGTTATGTCCAACGTCAGATCAGCAAAATGTAGACACCTTAAAAGATGAACGTTCAACAAACATATTTACTGCTGCGTCAAGGCATTTAACAGATGGAATGAATGCGGGAGACGATTTAGACGGTGAGGTTCTTGGTGGCTCAGAAAGTGATGAGTCAAAACAAATGCAGAACATGGTGGCATCGCCTTCTGAAGAAGAAACTGCGTTTAAGATTGATGGCGACGGTGTTAATGTTAGTATCTGTGGTGTAAATACTGGCACTGATTTGCTTCAGCCAGACAAAGACGTACAGGTACTGAGCGGTCAATCTCAAAGAAGTTCAGTAGCAGATGATACAGAAGCAGAACGTAGGGATCTTGATACCAACAAAGAGAAGGTTGAACAACCGATTAAGGAATTAGACATCCAGACCAAAGGAAAGTTTTCCGGGATCGATCCAAGAACTATCTGTAGTGTTGATATTGTCGAGGAAGGTGCCGAATGTTATTCAACGTCAGTAAAACAAAATGAGGATTGTAACGTGCCATCTGAAAGTAGTTTTCCTTCTGGAGACTCAAAGCCTGTCCATAGAGATCATGATGTCTGCGCTGGTGATGCTGGTGATGCTGGACAAGTATATATGATAACAGAACAGGACACAGTTCAAGAAGTCAATAACACACAAAAATTAGTACAGTTTGAATCTGGTGAGTCATAATTGTGTTGGGTTTTGTAGTTTTGTTTCTTCTTCTATTGTCACCTTGTATGTGTGATATTAATATAGTTTCATTGTGACAACAAGAAACTACCATTACTCTCAATATCACTTCATCTCGCAATATACCCACTTGTTAGTGCACTACCCGGCATGCGCCAAGCGATAATTTATAACAATTTAGCTTAGAATAAAATATGTATGCTATTTATGGTAATTAGTGTTCACAAAACTGCAAATAATGATGATCATTATTCCAGCCTTCAAAATTGAGATCATCTTGCGAGGGTAATTTAGTACACTTATAGCAAAGTACATACCCGATAATGATACAAATGCCATCTCGGATCCCTTTTGCAAACGTCTTCTTTTTTTTTTTCTTTTTTTTTCTTTGTTGTTTTGTTTTTTTGCGGGGGTGTTTTTTTTTTTTTTGGTATTTTTGTTTTTTGCTTTGACACTACTGATTACCGTCGCAAATTTCAAGTGCTGCAATTCTACAACAACAAAAACCAACAACCACCACCACTATTTCACTTCAAATTAACCCACTTGATAAATTATATCTTCATCCATTGTTCACTTGAGGTGCTTGCGGTTCATTCGTCCGAGCCAGTGCATGACGACTGGTACATCAAATGTTGTGGTATGTGCTATCCTGTCTGGGTTTTCTCTAAGACCACGTATCAAACATACCAAATGTTTAGCATTCAGTAGCCGGTGATTAATTAATCAGAATGCTCTTGTGGTGTCGTTAAACAATTAAACTGTTGTGTCATTAATTTGTAGCTGAAAACCAGCCTGGACTGATGTCGTTTGGGGGACTGAACTTTGGGGGAAATGCTGTAGCACTCGGTGACACGGGGATGCAACCAGATATGCGTTCAATCAAACAGCCAAGTAAGTATTTAATGTTATCGGAAATCAAGTGATATTTTTCCTGTAAATCTGGACGACAGCATTAGGTTCAGATCTGTGACTGTGCAAAATGAGTCCAATGAACGTCGTGAGATAGTCGTTATGTAGCATGCTATGCAATAACAGGCGCGTGTGTATGGGGAGGGTTTGAGGGGTCCTTAGCAAAAGTTCTATTTCTTTCAATACATTTTCCATGGGAGGATGTCTTGACCACACTGTAAACGACGTTGGCCATACGTAGACATCCCACCCACTACACCGTCTTCTTTCACTAACCACTAACCAACTAAGAACAACCCACTGTCCTGGACAGACATCCCAGACAGCTGAGTTGTGTGCCCTGGACAGCGTGCTTGAACCTTAATTGGATATAAGCACAAAAATAAGTTAAAATGAATGTGGTGGACTAATTAATCCGATTTTTATTGTAATGATATTGTAGTGATCAGCTAACTAATCTGATTTGATTGATAGGAGTGATGGCCTAATTAACCTGATTTTATTGTAAGGATATTGTAATTATGAGCTAGTTAATATGATTTGATGGTAGTGATAAGCCTAATTAATATAATTCGATAATAGTGGCATGGTAGTGATAGGCTTCTAAATATGATTTTATGATAGTGGTAGGCTAATTAATTTTTTTAATTTTTTTTTTAATTTTATTGTGGTGATGAGTTAAAGGCTTTCCCTATCTCTTTCAGAAGCCACGTCAGACAGGTTCACCAACATGAAACGTACGTCTTTATCATTGTAAATTATTATTTATTTAGAAATTGAAACCAAAGACATATTTAATTTTGAGATGATGCATTGTATACAAACACTTATTTGTTGAAATACAATTAAGATTTTCATGAAAAGGTTATTAAGACGTCAAAACATCACAAAGTATATATATATATATATATATATATATATATATATATATATATATATATATATATATATATATATATATATTCCACAGGAAACAGATGGAGTCATATATATATATATATATATATATATATATATATATATATATATATATATATATATATATATATATATATATCTCCTTTTCATTCTGTTGATCATACAGTTGTTTTTCTTTTCTTTTAGTTATTTTTATTGTTTGAATTTGCTGGTAAAACAAACGTCATCTTTCAAATTTAACTTCTGACCCAAGTCGCCCTTCAAGTTCTTTGGTGGTCATAAAACTTACTGTAATACTGAACTACCGGTTGTAATGTTTGCCCAATTAATTCACTACTATTATATAACCATTCCTCACAGCTAATACCTTACAATTTTGGCAATGGTAAATTCTTATTAGAGTTCCCCTACTTTTTTTAAAGAGTATATATGTTCCACAGGAAACAGATGGAATCGTGTGTGTGTGTGTGTGTGTGTGTGTGTGTGTGTGTGTGTGTGTGTGTGTGTGTGTGTGTGTGTGTGTGTGTGTGTGTGTGAGCGAGTGTGTTTGGACCCCATCCCTTCGCCTCATGATGCTTGGGTGCAAAGTGTCAGATTTATTATATAAGTCACACAGTATTCAACATCACATTATCATCATAGATCCATTTTAACACACCTGACTTGCTGCTCGATTATGATGTCCTAGATGTCAACGCCACAGCACCCACTGCAGTTAACACTTATCGAAATCAGTTTTTATGCATAATGTATATGTTACTGTGTCAGAAGAAGCATTTTAGTTAGAGCAAACACAATGTTGTGTTCCAGGATATATAAGAAATATAATATTGCACTCTGTAAGTTAGATTATATCTATCTTACAACTGGTTGTTGAAAACCATACGCAACTCACTTGTTCACTAGATACTAGCCTATTTTGAAGCAATTTCTCGAGAAGATTATTCCTAATAGTCACTCATTTAGTATTCTCTATTTATGCACGTTTCTAATGTTTTTTTGTTTTTAAAGGAACTGCATCTGATCAAATAAGGGAAGTTAAACCTGATATCTACGTTCCAACCAGAGCATGTATGCTGGCTGAGGAAGTTTTGTTAAACTTCGGTGTGGTGGTCTTGATAGGAAGTCCAGGATCTGGGAAGACGACTATTGGTCTGAGTCTGATGGGACGAATTGTTGATCTTCAGAAGCGACAGCCTCTTGTCCTGACTCATCACTCACAGTTTGAAGACATCGTGACTCCCAAGGATGCGGTGAATGTCAAGCGAGAGCAGAAACTCGTTGTACTGCTTGATGATATTTATGGAAAGAGCAATCTTGTGACTGAATTTCAACGATCGTGGGAAACGAAATTTGATAAGGTGTGGTCCCTAGTTCAGTCTGGCTTCATCAAGCTCATAATTACATTTAGAACACAGACGTTTTTAGACTGTGAAGAAAGCTTGAATGCGTACGCAGCCTTTAGTAAGGTTCACCAAATTGATTTACATGGTCCTGGCCTGTGCTTGACAAATGACGAGAAGTTAAATATTCTCAAGCGACATCTTAAACATGCATGGATACCAATGTCAGATGAAGATGAGGAGACCGCTGTAAATCATACATTTACCGAGTTGGGATTCCCCCAGTGTTGTAGGTTCTATGTAAATTCTTTGGAAGCACAGAAACGGGGTGTTGAATTCTTCAAAAGGCCTATTGAATATCTAAAGGATCACTTTAATAAATTAAAATCAGACAGATCAGAGCAATGCCAGTATCAGTACCTCGTTCTCTTGATCGTGATGTTTAAGCAGGGAATGTTGACATATGACTCACTCGATCCATTTGAAGATCAGACTGAGACAATTTATCTAAGGGATAAACTTAAGCATGTCTGTAAAATAAACTGTGATGTCTCACTTGGGCAGATAAAATCATCTGCTAACTCGCTCTGTGGACTTTACTTGGAGCGCAATGACAAGACGAGGGCATATTCCTTTATTCACCAGTCGGTGTTTGACACTTTGTTTCTGCAGTTTTCGTCAGAGTACCCTAAACAAGGAATCAAGATATGTTCTGTTACGATGCTTCTACAGTACATCACCACACCAGGTGTGCCGAAGAAAGGTGATGTGGTGATGGTGGTAAATGAAAACAACTATTCAGTTCTTGCACAAAGGTTTACAGACTTGTTGAAGACCAGTAGGGCTAGAAGTATTCTTTCACACCAGTCATTCAAGGATGAACAATTTGTAGAGTATCTGATAAACAAATTCTGGAAATCTGTCGTACCAACTGACATTCTGTCTCAGAAACTTGACCATCATGACCATGTAACTGAGGTCGTGTTTAATGAGCTGAACCTGAGCAACATGTGGAGAGACGCTGAAAAGCAAAATGGATATTTCCCAGATTTCAAAGCACACGAGTCAGTAACAGTTCAGCAGACGTTTATCTTCTCATCAACAACAGTGTCATGTGTAGCTGTCACTGAAGGATTGCACACACTCTCCACATACTTTGTGAATGGCATCTGCCAGTTACAAGACGGCGTGGCTGAACGTAAGCAGGAGGTATTCAATGCTTCTTGTCTCATGGGAAATACTGAAATCATTAACCTTTTGCTAAATTCTGGTGTCATTCCAACTATGGCGGCATTCACTGCTGTGGCAGCATCAAGCCTAGATGATAGCCCAATGTTTGAAAAGTTGTTAACGTTCAATACAAACGTAGAACTGAGCATACAGGATTTGGAATCCATGTTGGCTGTAGCACTCGAGAAAGGAAATGGAAACATAGCAAATCTGTTGATTGATAAAATAAGCAAAATGGATTCCAGTCACCCTATCCTGGAAAGGGCTTTAAAACAACTGCTGCTGCAGTGTCATGGGGGATGGAGACATTCAGATTTATGCAGATATCGCTATCATAAGTTTCCGACTAGCGTTACTGTTGGAGCAGAAGGTCTGTTTAAGCAGTCATCCAAATATATATCAGGAATGAATCCTAGACTATGTGTATTCTTGGCAGCTGCGTTTGATGACGTGGGTATTCTTAAAGAAATCATCAACACAGATTCAACCTGTCTGAGTGTGTTAAGTGGAAATGAAACTCTTTTGCATACAGCTTCACGTTATGGATGCCCCGATTCAGTGAAATATTTGATAGATCTTGGACTTCAAATCAATGATACCAACATAAAGAAGAAAACGGCACTGCATTTGGCTGCAGAACACAATGCATCCAATGTGGTCGAATGTCTTCTGTTGGAAGGAGCAGATCCTAATTCTCTAGATGAAGACGAGAACACTCCTCTACATTTGGCCAGCCGTGCCAATTCCTTACAGTCAGCTATAAAATTAGTCGAAATGGGATCTAAAGTGAACATGGTAAATGAGGCTGGGGACTCCCCGCTTCATATTGCTTGTAAATGCAATTCTTTGGCATTCATAAAATATCTGGTAGAAGAGGAATCCAAAGTAGATTTGAAAAACAATAAAGGTATGACACCATTTCACATGGCAGTACATTACAACAAAGCTGATGTTATACAATATCTTGTACTGTGTAGATCAGATTTGAAAGGACCATGTCCTATTTCATATGAAAGCTTTAACAGGTACCCTCTCCCGGGATGTTTTGATGTTGCACAGTTTCTTTTTAATAAACGAGTCGATCAAGCATCAGATTTGTTTGCAATTCTGCTGCACAGGGCTACACGTGTTGGCAACATCATGTCCATTAGGTTTTTGTTGGAGAAAGGTGTGAAGCCAGACACTTTAGACATGGAAGGTAAATCTCCACTTCATTCAGCCTTGAGGCTAGGCGATGGACCAGTGATAAAGTTATTGCTAAAATACAAGGCTTCGGTGAATATTTCAGACAAAAACATGCAAACTCCGTTACACGATGCCTGTCTTTTTGCTGATTCTCTGACAGTAAAGGTCTTGTTGGATCATGGAGCTAAAACTGAACTAAAGAATAAACGTGGATTAACTCCGCTCCAGTATGCAGGAATGTCGTGTGATAAAAAAAAGCTTTGGATACTTTTAAAAGGAGGTGCTGACATTAACAGCCAAGACAACGGTGGATTTACAGTTTTATATAGAGCTGCTTTAAATGGATTTATTGATGCTGCAGAAGTCTTGATCAGCCTAAAGGCAGATGTAAACAGACCAGATAGGAATGGACAAACAGCAGTGATGAACGCATCACTGTGTGGCCGTGAAGCCCTGGTAAAACTGTTGGTTGCAGCTGGTGCTGACATTAACAAACAGGATAACTCACAGCAGACTTCGCTGCATTTGGCAGCAATTACTGGACAGACAAACACAATACCACTTATGCTACATTTCAAAGCAGATCCGTATCTTCTGGACTGTAATGGATTAACATGCATGCACCATGCAGCTACATTTCAGAGGCATGATGCCCTCCGCGTTTTACTGGATAATGGCATGGATCCAAACTGTGTTGATGCAAACAATCAGACTCCCATTTTCAAGGCTTGCTCATTGGGACAAGAACAAAATATTCGTCTCTTACTAGAGAGGGGTGCTTCACTGGCGTGGAAAGACAAGACCGGAGAAACTCCTCTTCATCCAGCAACAGTATGTGGGCAAGTGCGCTTGATAAAACTTTTGTTGGAGGCAGGTGCAGATATTGACAGTGAAGACAATAAAAACAATACACCCTTGATTATTGCCTCTTCACTTGGCAAGCTGGAGAGAGTAAATATTTTACTGGAAAATGGTGCAAATCCTAACCATGGAGATGGAGAAATTACAGCAATTCATGTCGCTGCAGGACTTCATTTTCCAGACATTTTACAGCATCTTCTGGACAAAGGAGGAAGCACTAATGTTGTCTCGAGTTTGGGAAACACTCCACTTCATTCTGCTGTTCGTAAGAGTTTGCAACGTGATACCGGGAGAATGTTTTGTCCAACAGATCCAAAACTGTTATCACTGATGCAGTCCCTTAGTGCTTTATCCAGTGATGTATCATCACTGTCCAATGAAGCAGTAACTGGAAGTCATACAACTGGGAATGTATGCTTTATAAAGAATCCTCTTTCAGACTGGATCCCATCATTACGGTCAATAAGCGTCCCACCTTCTGATAACAAGCCAGCAACAACCAACGTCGTGGATATGCTACTACAAAATGGGTGTTGCATCAACGCCCATAACAATGCAGGACAGACAGCATTGCATGTTTGTGTTGAATATGATCAGCTAGAAAATCTACAGATGTTATTAGAGAGAGGTGCTGATATAGCAGCTGTAGACAAGGAAGGTAACTCTGTGCTGCATGAGGCTGTGGCCCGAGCACAGGTGACGACTGTGGAGATGCTGTTAAATGCGGGTTCTGTTGACGTACCAAACATTGATGGGAAAACAGCATGTGATCTCGCGAACAGTAAAATTGCGAGCGCTGATGATCTAGTTGCGTCCGCTGCTGCCGGTTATGCTGCTGCTGCAGCTGATGATGATGATATGATGATGAAGTATGTCCAGATAATTTCATTACTCTCATAAACTTGAAACATGTAGGTTATTACCGAGTTTCGATACCTGAGGTGCACAGCTGCAAATGTTAGTGTTAAAAAAGAACATAAAAAGGAGAGAGAACTAAAACATCTAACTCGGACATGTACATGCTCGTGTCTGTGAACAAAACGGGCGGGATGTAGTCCAGTGGTAAAGCGATCACTTGATTGATGCGCACTCGTTTTAGGATCGTTCTAACCAGTGAATCGCGACTGGTATATAAAAGGCAATGGTATGTGCTATCCTGTATGTGGGATGGTGCATATAACATTAAATACCCTTTCTACTATTAAAAACAAAATGTAGAGTGTTTCCTATCTAACACTACGTGTCAGAATTACCAAATGTTTGATATCCAATAGCCGATTATTAATAAACCAATGTGCTTAGTGGTGTCGTTAAATAAAATAAAACTTCTATTAACAAAGCAGATACCAAATGAAGTTTTGATAAAATAAAAATAAATGGGTTTTTTAACGACACCACTGGAGCACATTGATTAATTAATCATCGGCTATTGGATGACAAATATTTGGTAATTCTGATTCATAGTCATCAGGAAGCCTGCTACATTTTCCCTACTGCAGAACGTTTTTTTATATACACTTTCTCACAGACAGAAAAGCACATACCACGTCCTCTGTCCAGTTGTGGTGCACTGGTTGGAACAAGAGAAAAAACAATTGGCTGAATGGATCCACCGAGGCGGTTCGATCCTGGGACGCAAGCACGTCAATCGAGCACTCAACCGACTGAGCTAAATCCCGCCCCACGTTTTCATAATGTCGTAAAGGTATTCTTCAATGAGTTTTGGTCAATTGTTTGATCTATAAGACAGTCATTTCCCAGGCTGATATGCTGTTACTCCCTCGCCTTAAGGAGGACTGCCATGCACAAGACTGCAATGCCATATTTTGACCTCGAGCCAGTTTCAAAAAACATAATAGTATGTTATGTTTATCAATCCCACATTTACAAGTATCTGTATCTGTTACATGCAGAAACTGCTGTCTAGAAGGAAATATTGTAACTTTACGTTTACATTTACAAGTATTCAGAAAGAAAGTTATGTCCAGAAGCCAGTTACACAAACAGTATAGCCAGTGGTCGGTTTAACATTCCTAATGAAAACATGCTATGTGAACTTTATAATAGTGATATTAAAGCTGAACACAATTATGTATTCAATTGTAAAAATCAAAATATTGAAAACAGGAGAAACTGTGTGTAAAACGTATTATAGAACTTTTCCTAGCGTGTTTCAAATGAAGGGTTGCTGTTTTGTGTAATGCACCATTATTGAAATGACTTGCTTTATTATTATTGTTGTTATTATTACTACTATAATTATTACTACTATTATTATTTTATATTACTATTATTATTATTATCATCATCATCATCATCATCATCATCATCATCATCATCATCATCATCATTATTTTAATCTAGTCTTGTTAGCTTGTGAATTGATGTTTCTCCTTGGCACATTTTTGCTATAATGTGAGTGAATGAATGAATGAATGAATGTATAACGACACCCCAGCACGAAAAATACATCGGCTATTGGGTGTCAAACTATGGTAAATGCAACAATAATGTGATGAGAAACATCAATATAAAAATTCAAAAGTTAAATAAAAACACAGTGTAAAGAACTGTGCGAAAATAATATGAGTGAGGCATATGGTCAAAACAAGGCGTATATAATTACACAAAGACTATGTATAGTTGTAATTCCAATGAAATCGAAGATGAATTCCGTGTTATACTCCAATGTCACCGATATAATGATCTAAGACAAATATTTATTAAAGCGTATTATTACAGACGACTTAGTGTATTTAATCTAATCCAAGTACTAACTACTGAAAATATCAATAAGCTTGGAAAATATTTAACTCGAACAAATAATTTAAGAAATAACTTGTTTAATCTAGTTTTAGATTGTATATGTAGTTATATTTGTATGTTTGTTGTTGTTGTTTTTGTCATTACCATCATACCAAATCACACCCCACCATTATACTGTACATATTTTATATAAACATATATTTATTATGTATGCTGATGAGTTTTAAAACTTAAGGCAATAAATAAACGTGTAAAACTTGTAAACCTGGGATAGATACCTGATATTGTGACTGCATTAGCGACAAATCATGTCGGTACTATTCACTACTATTTTTGTCTTATATTAATGTAGTCAGTGAACCCATTGGGCTATTGCCCGTTCCAGCCACTGCACCACAACTGGTATATCAAAGGTCGTAGTATGTGCTATCCTGTTTGTGGGATGGTGCATATAAAAGATCCTTTGCTACTAATGGACAGATGTAGCGGGTTTCCTCTTTAGAACTGTGTGACATCCAATAGCCGATGATTATTAAATCATGTGTTTTAGTGATGTCGTTAAAGAACACAAACTTTAATTTTACAAATACGAGCAGTTTACCTACCAACTGTCAGCATGGGCCACGTACCATAAAACGATCTTAGGGCTAAGATTACCTTAAGTGTATAAGGTAGTTCTGCACTTAAGATGATTTTAGTGCTAAGATCGCTTCGTGAAATGTAGTGTCATATTTTGAATTTTAATGATAACAAATTGATATGTTTATTAATCGAAGGTTCTGTACAATAATATTTCGTTAAATATTTAGTCGTTAGGTCTCTATAACATGGACATACAAGCAAAAAGTGATATTCATTATCTATAGTATTCATATTACAAACTGGACAGATTCTTTATTCACTTGGAATATTTTCAAATCTCCCATTTTCGATATTAATATTTAACACACCACATCTAACATTAAGCAGTGAAGTATGAAACTTCAATATATAAATATTATCCAAGTAATTTTCAAAAATATAATCTTGTTTATAATGACAGTACATTGATAGACGTGAGAATGTAGATAATCTTGCTAACGTATTGCGTTGTTTGATTATTTGGGGAAATAATTATGATATATCCTCTATAAATCCAAGTTCATAAAGTAGAGATTTCACACATGCAGCCCATTCTTACATTTTCTAATACATGTCATTTTAAATCTTAAAGATTTGTACATTTTATAAACAATAGAAAATAATGAAATAAAATTGTTGTGCATATAACGTCAATAAAATCTTGTCACCTCTGAAAATTATCCGTTCTTTTTGAAAAGAAAAAAAGAAAGAAGTGTTTTATTTAACGACGCACCCAACACATTTTATTTACGGTTATATGGCGTCAGACATATGGTTAAGGACCACACAGATTTTTTTAGAGGAAACCCGCTGTCGCCACATAGGCTACTCTTTTACGACAGGCAGCAAGGGATCTTTTATTTGCACTTCCCACAGGCAGGATAGCACAAACCATGGCCTTTGTTGAACCAGTTATGGATCACTGGTCGGTGCAAGTGGTTTACACCTACCCATTGAGCCTTGCGGAGCACTCACTCAGGGTTTGGAGTCGGTATCTGGATTAAAAATTCCATGCCTCGACTGGGATCCGAACCCAGTACCTACCAGCCTGTAGACCGATGGCCTGCCACGACGCCAACGAGGCCGGTTTCTTTTTGAAAGTCACAAAGCCGTGATACCAGAAAACACAGAAATAATGAATCGTGAAAGTGACCACAAGTATACCTGTTAACAGTGTTCCGTTAAACAAAACAAACTTTCAGACAACACACCGCCATGTGTCGTGTAGTTACTACTCGTAGCAGCTTAATATAGAATGGTTTAGGAAATAGTTCCTTATTTTTAAAAAAACAATATTACAAACTTCTGATATCCCTTTTGAAATCTTACTTTGATGATTACAAGTAGGTTAACTTCTACAGTATGAAGTTTGAAGTTACTTGTTGTATGTAGTATTAGCAACTGTGCAAGTGATATATAGTGCCACTTGTATAACAGGAACACGAGGCGGTGCTCTTGTATGAGGGTGGCTAACTGAAAGCTTTCGTCGATGACCTGGGGTTTTTTTTTTTTTACACGGTACTTGTCAGTTGAAAGCATTCCCTAAAACTAGTAGTCACATGACCCTCTCGATAGTGTTGTATTTTACACTGAATATATTCTGGCATAGAAATTGTTTTGAACTGTGTGGAATAATTAATGGTGGTGTGGAACCTTTCAGAAACAGCCAACCAAAAGCGTGCCGGGTAGGGGGAGGGATAATTTAATCACATGTTGTTCAGTATGGCGTCGTGATTTGCTACTCAAGTTTCAGAGATCACTACACAATTTTAAAACATTAAACAGTAATCGCTAATCAATTTTCAATTGACTAGAAATATCGTTAATCACGATTTTGGAAAGAAAATATCCCTTGATTTATGACGTACATCCAAAAGCTTGGTCAGGTTACTCCGCTTAAAAGGGAATCCTTTTTATATAGCTACAAACACTAAATTTGTCATCAGTCAACATTTATGGTTTAAACGCCAGTCAGTAGGCACTAACACGTTGACAAGTATTATGTAAAGAGTGTCACAAAATGTAGTTTACTATTAATGCTGCGAGGCAGAGCCGGTTTATCCTAGTAGGCATGGACGTCGATCGGTGGGGGACGGGGGGGGGGGGGGGGCGTATCCCCCTCACTTTTGAACGCCGGGAGACAATCTATATAAATGTCTCCCCCCCCCCCCCACCACCACCACTTTTTCGTTTAGCGCGCGCGCACCCACACACACATATACACACACACACTAACACGTAACCCCCCACTTTTAAAGCCGGATTGACGCCCATGCTAGTAGGCTAGTAGCACATGCAACACGTTACGGGCCCCGCGCTTATGGGATGTGTACATTTATTTTCACCAGGTAATTGTTCCCCACTCCACGAGGGTTATTGCAAAAATATATATCCTAGGAAGGGGGACCCACTGTTTGTGCTACAGGTCCCGCGAATCTTTAAACCGGTTCGGCAGTTGTGACGGTACATGCTCTTAATTTTGTTTTCGGCTGTGGCGATATTAATTGTTTTAGAGGGCCGTGTGCAGTTCCAATATGCACTTAAACCCAGGTGGGCACTTTGTTACGTAATACCTTTGCGCGGCGGTCGTCGAGCTCTCTCTAATACACACCCAGTCCAGGTGTGGAGGCCATGTGGCCAGTAGTTACGTAATACCTCCGCTAGTTCGGTACGATTGGGGGATTGCTGGCGGACTAGGCGTCAGCAAGTCTGGCGATCTAAGAAAAATATGCCGGCTTGGTCGCTGTGGAAATATCACTTGATAGGGTGGGGACCGCGTTGTATCCCCAGGCAATATTCGGTTTTTATGATAAATAGCTAGGGTTTTAGATTTATCGAAAAGAAACATAGGAAGGCTGCAGGGGAAACGGACGTCGTCCACTGAACGAAATATATAAGTTCAGCCCGGACGTGGTAATTATATATTATTTCTGCTCTGTTGTATAACCTTGATGTGATTGATGTGACTTTAAATATTTTAATACTGTATTATACCAATATTATTTAGACGGTGCTGCCGGTCATCTGACGCAGTAATCTGTAGGCTCACTTTTCTAAATAATTATTAAGGCTTAGCCAGTCATCCTAGAGGACCTAGGTAAACTGTAGGTTATTGTCTTTATTGTGATAGGTACCAGTATTAAGTCTGTGTTACAAGGTTACTGAATGAGTAGTTAAGGGTTAATTAAAAATTAACCAGTTAGGAATAGAGCTGTAATTCCTTTATTAATTAAGTTCCCCTGGCAGCGTTTCTCAAATATCACACGTTACTGAATGAGTAGTTAAGGGTTAATTAAAAATTAACCAGTTAGGAATAGAGCTGTAATTCCTTTATTAATTAAGTTCCCCTGGCAGCGTTTCTCAATTATCACACGTTACTGAATGAGTAGTTAAGGGTTAATTAAAAATTAACCAGTTAGGAATAGAGCTGTAATTCCTTTATTAATTAAGTTCCCCTGGCAGCGTTTCTAAATTAACTCACGTTACTGAATGAGTAGTTAAGGGTTAATTAAAAATTAACCAGTTAGGCATAGAGTTGTAATTCCTTTATTAATTAAGTTCTCCTGGAAGCGTTTCTCAATTATAACACGTGTGGGTGTTGTGTCACGGTGAAGTGATTACAATATTGTGTAAACTAGACACCTAGAGATTAACTAATTAAGTGATCAGTTCTGGGTTGTTATTATTTGTTGTTGTTAATTAACTACTGCGGCAGTACATTTGTCAGCGTAGATTAATACAGATTCCAAAGTGTATTGTGTTTTTATTGTGTTTTCTAGTGAACTAAACGTGCTATATTATACATACTTTATATAAGATCGTATCTCTGATCATACCTAGAGACGAGCCACGCGGGTATAACTGCCCGTTACAGAGAGATCTAATAGATATACAGTTAGGAGAGATATTTGGATAATCGTGTGTTTCATTCAGTTACGGGTATTATAGGATCCCCGTGACAGCAGTCAACATATATATGGTTTAAACACCAGCTAGATGGCACTAACACGTTGACAAGTATTTTGAATAGAGTGTCACAAAATGCAGTTTACTATTAATGCTGCCAGGAAATAATTTATGCAAAACCTCTGTCGAAAACATTCCACAGACAGAAATAATGCAAATACCGGGTCATCGAAATACTACAGCAAAATATCCATCTGTCAGCATCGAAACATTAATGACATTTCGAGTGGACATGCCTGGGGAAGCATGTAGATCGCAGACCAGCCTAGGGTTTGGTGGGCCCATAGGGCTATTTCTCGTTCCAGCCAGTGCACTACGACTAGTGCATCAAAGGACGTGGTATGTGTTAAATGTTGACAGTGTTGTTTTGCCTTCGTTTGTGTTTCAATATTGTTTACATATTCACTCTTCCCTGAGGTTCTTGGAATATGTAGTGAAGTGCTTCATGCAAGCGGGACGTAGTAGTCGGTGTGGGATCGATTTCCCGTCGGTGGGACCATTTGGCCATTTCTCGTTCCAGCCAATGCACCACGACTGGTATACCAAAGGCCGCGGTATGTGCTATCCTGTCTGTGTGATGGTGCATATAAAAGATCCCTTGCAACTAACGGAAAACAACCATTTGGTATTCCTCTCTGAGACTATATGTCAAAATGACCAAATGTTTAACCAATAGCCAATGATTAATAAATCAATTTGCTCTAGCGGTGTCGTTAAAGAAAACAAACTTTTTTTAAAGTGCTTCATGATGCACAAGGTAACTACTGTACTATAAATTCGCAGGGGCCGGAATAGACAGGATATACAGAAAAAGGTATTGTCATAATTATACGTATGTTTCATAAGTAAAAGACATCGGTTTTTTTTAGGTTACCTGAAACCGACACAGCTATAACATTGATTTCTTAATCACTGGCTATAGGATGTTAAACATTTCATAGTTTGTGTTTTTGTGGTTGGGAGGGGAGGGGTTGCAGGGTGGGGGAGCACTGGCGTAGCCAGGATTTTATATTGAGGGTGGGAGGGGCAATCCACACTATGTATATTTTTCTACAATTTAAGTTTAATTGGGGATCATAGACCCCGTGACACCCCCCCCCCCCCTCCATTACGCGACTGGGTGGAAGGGTGCTAATTCAACAATATTTATTAGTATGCTATGCTGTCGAGTCCATTAGACTGACCCCTAAAACTTTGGTTTGATTAACGATACCACTAGCGCAAATTCATTTGTTATCATTGGCACTGGATGTAAACCACTTGTTAATCATTGACACTGGATGTAAATCACTTGTTAATCATTGACACTGGATGTAAATCACTTGTTAATCATTGAAACTGGATGTAAATCACTTGTTAATCATTGACACTGGATGTAAATCACTTGTTAATCATTGACACTGGATGTAAACCACTTGTTGATCATAAGCACTGGATGTAAATCACTTGTTAATCATTGACACTGGATGTAAATCACTTATTAATCATTGACACTGGATGTAAACCACTTGTTAATCATTGACACTGGATGTAAATCACTTGTTAATCATTGACACTGGATGTAAACCACTTGTTGATAATTGACATTGGATGTAAACCACTTGTTGATCATTGACACTGGATGTAAACCACTTGTTGATCATTGACATTGGATGTAAACCACTTGTTGATCATTGACATTGGATGTAAACCACTTGTTGATCATTGACACTGGATGTAAACCACTTGTTAATCATTGACACTGGATGTAAACCACTTGTTGATCATTGACATTGGATGTAAACCACTTGTTGATCATTGACACTGGATGTAAACCACTTGTTAATCATTGACACTGGATGTAAATCACTTGATCATAACCACTGAATGTAAACCACTTGTTAATCATTGACACTGGATGTAAACCACTTGTTGATCATTGACACTGGATGTAAATCACTTGTTAATCATTGACATTGGATGTAAACCACTTGTTAATCATTGACACTGGATGTAAACAAATTGACACTGGATGTAAATCACTTGTTAATCATTGACATTGGATGTAAACCACTTGTTAATCATTGACACTGGATGTAAACCACTTGTTAATCATTGACACTGGATGTAAACCACTTGTTGATCATTGACACTGGATGTAAACCACTTGTTGATCATTGACACTGGATGTAAACCACTTGTTAATCATTGACACTGGATGTAAATCACTTGATCATAAGCACTGAATGTAAACCACTTGTTAATCATTGACACTGGATGTAAACAAATTGACACTGGATGTAAATCACTTGTTAATCATTGACATTGGATGTAAACCACTTGTTAATCATTGACACTGGATGTAAACCACTTGTTGATCATTGACGCTGGATGTAAATCACTTGTTAATCATTGACATTGGATGTAAACCACTTGTTAATCATTGACACTGGATGTAAACAAATTGACACTGGATGTAAATCACTTGTTAATCATTGACACTGGATGTAAACCACTTGTTAATCATTGACACTGGATGTAAACCACTTGTTGATCATTGACATTGGATGTAAACCACTTGTTGATCATTGACACTGGATGTAAACCACTTGTTAATCATTGACACTGGATGTAAATCACTTGATCATAACCACTGAATGTACACCACTTGTTAATCATTGACACTGGATGTAAACCACTTGTTGATCATTGACACTGGATGTAAATCACTTGTTAATCATTGACATTGGATGTAAACCACTTGTTAATCATTGACACTGGATGTAAACAAATTGACACTGGATGTAAATCACTTGTTAATCATTGACATTGGATGTAAACCACTTGTTAATCATTGACACTGGATGTAAACCACTTGTTAATCATTCACACTGGATGTAAACCACTTGTTAATCACTGACACTGGATGTAAATCACTTGTTAATCATTGACACTGGATGTAAATCACTTGTTAATCATTGACACTGGATGTAAACCACTCGTTAATCATTGACACTGGATGTAAACCACTTGTTGATCATTGACATTGGATGTAAACCACTTGTTAATCACTGACACTGGATGTAAATCACTTGTTAATCATTGACACTGGATGTAAACCACTTATTAATCATTGACACTGGATGTAAACCACTTGTTAATCACTGACACTGGATGTAAATCACTTGTTAATCATTGACACTGAATGTAAACCACTTGTTAATCATTGACACTGGATGTAAACCACTTGTTAATCATTGACACTGGATGTAAACCACTTGTTAATCATTGACACTGGATGTAAACCACTTGTTGATCATTGACATTGGATGTAAACCACTTGTTAATCATTGACACTGGATGTAAATCACTTGATCATAAGCACTGAATGTAAACCACTTGTTAATCATTGACACTGGATGTAAACCACTTGTTGATCATTGACATTGGATGTAAACCACTTGTTGATCATTGACACTGGATGTAAACCACTTGTTAATCATTGACACTGGATGTAAACCACTTGTTGATCATTGACATTGGATGTAAACCACTTGTTGATCATTGACACTGGATGTAAACCACTTGTTAATCATTGACACTGGATGTAAACCACTTGTTGATCATTGACATTGGATGTAAACCACTTGTTGATCATTGACACTGGATGTAAACCACTTGTTAATCATTGACACTGGATGTAAATCACTTGATCATAACCACTGAATGTAAACCACTTGTTAATCATTGACACTGGATGTAAACCACTTGTTGATCATTGACACTGGATGTAAATCACTTGTTAATCATTGACATTGGATGTAAACCACTTGTTAATCATTGACACTGGATGTAAACAAATTGACACTGGATGTAAATCACTTGTTAATCATTGACATTGGATGTAAACCACTTGTTAATCATTGACACTGGATGTAAACCACTTGTTAATCATTGACACTGGATGTAAACCACTTGTTGATCATTGACACTGGATGTAAACCACTTGTTGATCATTGACACTGGATGTAAACCACTTGTTAATCATTGACACTGGATGTAAATCACTTGATCATAAGCACTGAATGTAAACCACTTGTTAATCATTGACACTGGATGTAAACAAATTGACACTGGATGTAAATCACTTGTTCATCATTGACATTGGATGTAAACCACTTGTTAATCATTGACACTGGATGTAAACCACTTGTTGATCATTGACGCTGGATGTAAATCACTTGTTAATCATTGACATTGGATGTAAACCACTTGTTAATCATTGACACTGGATGTAAACAAATTGACACTGGATGTAAATCACTTGTTAATCATTGACACTGGATGTAAACCACTTGTTAATCATTGACACTGGATGTAAACCACTTGTTGATCATTGACATTGGATGTAAACCACTTGTTGATCATTGACACTGGATGTAAACCACTTGTTAATCATTGACACTGGATGTAAATCACTTGATCATAACCACTGAATGTACACCACTTGTTAATCATTGACACTGGATGTAAACCACTTGTTGATCATTGACACTGGATGTAAATCACTTGTTAATCATTGACATTGGATGTAAACCACTTGTTAATCATTGACACTGGATGTAAACAAATTGACACTGGATGTAAATCACTTGTTAATCATTGACATTGGATGTAAACCACTTGTTAATCATTGACACTGGATGTAAACCACTTGTTAATCATTCACACTGACACTTGGACACTGGATAAATCACTTGTTAATCATTGACACTGGATGTAAACCACTTGTTAATCATTGACACTGGATGTAAACCACTTGTTAATCATTGACACTGGATGTAAACCACTTGTTGATCATTGACATTGGATGTAAACCACTTGTTAATCACTGACACTGGATGTAAATCACTTGTTAATCATTGACACTGGATGTAAACCACTTGTTAATCATTGACACTGGATGTAAACCACTTGTTAATCATTGACACTGGATGTAAACCACTTGTTAATCATTGACACTGGATGTAAACCACTTGACATCATTGACACTGGATGTAAACCACTTGTTAATCATTGACACTGGATGTAAACCACTTGTTAATCATTGACACTGGATGTAAACCACTTGTTAATCATTGACACTGGATGTAAATCACTTGACTTGTTAAACCACTTGTTATCATTGACACTGGATGTAAAACCACTTGTTGATCACTTGTTTGTTAATCATTGACACTGGATGTAAACCACTTGTTATCATTGACATTGGATGTAAACACTGGATGTGGATGTAAACCACTTGTTAATCATTGACACTGGATGTAAATCACTTGATCATAAGCACTGAATGTAAACCACTTGTTAATCATTGACACTGGATGTAAACCACTTGTTGATCATTGACACTGGATGTAAACCACTTGTTGATCATTGACACTGGATGTAAATCACTTGTTAATCATTGACATTGGATGTAAACCACTTGTTAATCATTGACACTGGATGTAAACCACTTGTTAATCATTGACATTGGATGTAAACCACTTGTTAATCATTGACACTGGATGTAAACCACTTGTTGATCATTGACACTGGATGTAAACCACTTGTTGATCATTGACACTGGATGTAAACCACTTGTTGATCATTGACACTGGATGTAAACCACTTGTTAATCATTGACACTGGATGTAAACCACTTGTTAATCATTGACACTGGATGTAAACCACTTGTTAATTGACACTTGTTAATCATTGACACTGGATGTAAACCACTTGTTAATCATTGACACTGGATGTAAACCACTTGTTGATCATTGACACTGGATGTAAATCACTTGTTAATCATTGACATTGGATGTAAACCACTTGTTAATCATTGACACTGGATGTAAACAAATTGACACTGGATGTAAATCACTTGTTAATCATTGACACTGGATGTAAACCACTTGTTAATCATTGACACTGGATGTAAACCACTTGTTAATCATTGACACTGGATGTAAACCACTTGTTGATCATTGACACTGGATGTAAACCACTTGTTAATCATTGACACTGGATGTATCATTGACACTGGATGTAAACCACTTGTTAATCATTGACACTGGATGTAAACTTGTTAATCATTGACACTGGATGTAAACCACTTGTTAATCATTGACACTGGATGTAAACCACTTGTTGATCATGACACTGGAAAACCACTTGTTAATCATTGACACTGGATGTAAACCACTTGTTAATCATTGACACTGGATGTAAACCACTTGTTAATCATTGACACTGGATGTAAACCACTTGTTAATCATTGACACTGGATGTAAACCACTTGTTAATCATTGACATTGACACTGGATGTAAACCACTTGTTGATCATTGACACTGGATGTAAACCACTTGTTAATCATTGACACTGGATGTAAACCACTTGTTGATCATTGACACTGGATGTAAACCACTTGTTAATCATTGACACTGGATGTAAACCACTTGTTAATCATTGACACTGGATGTAAACCACTTGTTAATCATTGACACTGGATGTAAACCACTTGTTAATCATTGACACTGGATGTAAACCACTTGTTGATCATTGACACTGGATGTAAACCACTTGTTGATCATTGACACTGGATGTAAACCACTTGTTGATCATTGACACTGGATGTAAACCACTTGTTGATCATTGACACTGGATGTAAACCACTTGTTAATCATTGACACTGGATGTAAACCACTTGTTAATCATTGACACTGGATGTAAACCACTTGTTGATCATTGACACTGGATGTAAATCACTTGTTAATCATTGACACTGGATGTAAATCACTTGTTAATCATTGACACTGGATGTAAATCACTTGTTAATCATTGACACTGGATGTAAATCACTTGTTAATCATCGACACTGGATGTAAACCACTTGTTAATCATCGACACTGGATGTAAACCACTTGTTAATCATAAGCACTGGATGTCAGTCATTTGATAATCATTGGCACTATGTACACCGGTTATTGAGCATTGGGATAAGCGTACGAAAGGGGGGTACAGGAAGTGGCAACTGCCAACTACAAACAAAACTGTACGTCCTTTTTCCCACTCTTGCCCCCCCCCCCCCCCCCCCCCCCCCCCCCCCCCCCCCCCCCCCCCCGACACACACACCAGATATAGTTCCTATGGTCCTGCAAATGGTCCCACAATGTCAATATATTTGTCCCTGTATACAGGCTTGTAACTTCACATACAATAAAGAATAGAATGGAATATGGAATATATTATGACAACACGGTTGTAAAATACAAATCTTTATTTCATCTTGGAATGTTTAGAAATATGGAGGGATACAGATATTTATAAACATATAATATACGATGTCAAACCGTCTACAAAGGCCACCTTATAAAATATTAACCTGTCTATAAAGAGCACTTGAGGTATATCACTTCACACACAAATCCACGTTTTATCTCAACAGATAACCCGTTTGTTTAATTTTAAGACCCATAACGTGCGTCCATTGCGAGCTAGCAGCGTTAACGTTGACTGGTCATTTTATTTAACTTAAATGCAAAAATCAGTCTAGCGAACCTTTTTCCTGCTCTGGGTTAACTCGGATATAAATTTTTAAAATGTGTTTAACGACACCACTAGAGTACATTGATTTATTAATCATCGAGTACTGGATGTCAAACATTTGGTAATTTTGACATATAGTCTTAAGAGTGGAAACCCGCTCTATTGTTTGCATTAGTAGCAATGGCTGTTTTATATGCACCATCCCACAGATATATACCAGTCGTGGTGCAATGGCTGGAATAAGAAAGAGCTAACTCTGATGATTTCAGTCAATAAATGTAAGCAAATGTTCGCTAGACTTGATTTTTACACTTCACGTGAAACCGAATGACAACATATGCAAGCCAATCAAATTTTGTGGAAACGTTAGCTGAATACGGCCCCTGTTCATAAAGGACGTTTTGTGAGGCACTTATGTGGTCTTCACAGACAGGTTGTATTGTAGTTGACAAATTAGTATCATTCATGTTCTATTGTTATTGCATAATACTACTTTCTAAATCTCTATTTTCAACGTTCTCTAACCAGCCTACAATGTACAACTAGATAAATTAGAAATAAAATATTTTCCTTAAAACTTTCTAAATGAAACATAAGAATCTATATTTATTACTATGTCATTGTATGCTTCGTAATGGTGTTTTTCTTCTTCTTTCTTTTTCTTTCTTTCTTTCTTTCTTAAGCCATGTGAATTTCGATCAAGCCACTTATGACTAAGAACGTTAATGGACCACTGTGTTAGTATAGTACCACTATCAACATGGCCGACATAAAAAAAAATCAAATATAATAATTTACTTTTGCTTCCGTACTACCCACATACTAAACACGTTATACCCGATATAAACACCACTTTCAGCAACCTCCTATCTATTAATAGCATTCATATGTCTAATTACGAATTAAGCTTATAAACCAATATTTTTTCAGAACACATCCCAGTTTTTATAAATTGCACGTGATAATTTCTGATGTTCATGAAAAAAAAATTGTAAGGCCCAAAACAGACTGGATCTGGGTCGGAGTCTGGGTCTGGCAAGTATGGTACCAGTCGAACATGAAATGCATTGAATCGAATGTGCTGGCGTCAACTACAGATCTGGCAACAGACATCATAGAACATGCGCTATAATTGTATTTTCACACTGCCAGACTGGCAGCTGCGCAATGTCTGAGCCTTATTTGTTTCATTTTTCTTAATAAATAACAGGAAAGATATACTAAATTAAGCAATGTGGAATTATCATAATTATTGTTGATGTTTATAGAAGAAAATATATCCAAAGATATGAACGCGCTGAATTATATTGATATACTGACAACGCGCACCTGTTACAGACGCAGACGTCAAAATACACCAGACATCGTGTCTTTGCCACACTCACTAAAATCCAAACCCAGACTCAGACTCGGACTGGATGTGTTTTCGGCGTAAGTAGTGGTAGAAAAGAGAGTTCTGGTGCACCCCATTGGATTAACACGAGGAAAACAGTGCCACCCTGACGAATAACGCTAAAAATCATCGGCTATTGGATGTAACCAGAGTTATACTCTGTCGTTCAAGAGCTAGATGGACATTTTGACAGTTATTATCGCTCTCTCTCACTCAGACAGACACACGTCTATGACGAAAACACGGGATTGTTGCCTACCACCGAGTAGGGACAGATTCCTGCTCTAATACAAATACCTTTAGCCTACATTGATCATTTTTGATTTCACCGATACCAAATAGTTCACATATTATTAAGCACTAACATGCACACTATTGGTGATCAATATGTAAAAAAAAATGGAATATCAGGTTATTACTTTTTGATATTGTGGTTATTTTGAGAGGGTTAGATAACGGGGCAACAGACAAGCTTCACATTACACATCCACCAGAAGGCCACAGACCACAATTATTTACGCTATATGTTCTATATATGTGTTAACTTTTGTTAATATCAGTATCAGTAGGCCCATAGATTTTTTTATATAAATCTTGGCCTGCCTGGGGGCACCATATCCTTAAAAGGACAACCTTTGTTGTCCAGCTCTTTCTCCCAGTATAATGCTTTAAACAAACACCCCCACTAAACTTGGCCGGAGTACACCCATTTTACACAAAAAGCACATTTGTATGGCTGGAATTATCACCCAAAAAAAATCATTCAGAAGTTACATAATTTTGCAAACTACATGCTCTCCCCTGTCAACTTCAGTCTAATAGTTGCCACTTCAAAGCTGTCTGCCATAAAATAATCACAGTCAAACGGCAGACTACTTGTGCAGATATATTTCTGGATTTTGATCAATTGAAGGGGAAGATAACTGTGATATGTGGCCTGAAGGAATCTGGTGATGTGAGTGAACGCCCCTTTCAACAATGTTGGGTTGTTGTTGTTGTAGTTTTGCAGTCCTTTACTTTCAAAAATGTCTGACGCCATATAACCGTAAATAAAATGTGTCGAGTGCATCGTTAAATAAAACATTTCATTCCTTCCTTCAAAAATATAATATTAGCTATCAACATTAATAGTTCATTACCAAAAAAGAAAGAAACAAAAAGAAACAAAACTTGTTATCTTTCAAAAGTTCCCGATGACACCCTTGAAAGTAGAAAACATCAAGTTAAAATTAAAGTTTACACAGCAAAAAACATTTCTTAAAATATTCATTTGGCTTCACCACAATGATTTCTCCAAATAATATATGATCCTGGTTTAGTATACATCCTTTTTGCAAGTTGTATGGAAATGAAATCACTGCTAACATCTGATGATGAAATAACACATGGAAAGTGAACCTAATTTACATAGGCATTAGGAAATCACAGTAATGTGGACATCCTGTGATGAAATACCAATGCGGATATATAAATACGCCTTTAGTGAGAAATCACTATAATATAGACACTTAGTGACAAAATAACAGTAACTGGGTATATAAATTATATAGTGTTAGAAAATAACAGTAAGGATACACAAATTAAAGATAGTTACTAGAAAATTGCTGTAATCTGAACATCCAAAGATGAAAATAACAGTATGTGGACACATAAATTAAAGTTAGCTAAAAGCAAATTGCTGTTATTTGAACATATACTGATGGAAATAAATAAGGGATCGCACCAACACAAACAGGACAGAATGACTGCAACCAGAAGCCTCATTTATACAGTCTGGAAGTTAACCTCGTTACCGACATTGAATCTCACCTTAATGACAATGAATCCCATATTACATCTTTATACTTTATTCACACATTACGACGTTATTGGTGACTGATATTTGGTCTAAAATACCAAGTGTTCCCTTATTTCTTTCTCTCAGTATATATCAATGAAAATAAAAGTATGTGGACACATAAATTAAAGTTAGATAATAGGAAATTGCTGTAATCTGAACATCCAAAGATGAAAATAACAGTATGTGGACAAAGATTAAAGTTAGTTGATAGGAAATTACTATAATGTCAACATCTATTAATGAATATAACAGTATGTGGACACATAAATTAAAGTTAGTTGATAGGAAATCACTGTAATGTGAATATCTGAAGATGAAAATAACAAGTATTAAGACACATAAATTAAATATAGTAACTAGGAAATTCCTAAAATATGGACATTCAGAGATGAAAATAACAGTATGTGGACACATAGATTAAAGTTGGTTAATAGAAAATTATTGTTATATGAACATCCAAAAATAAAAATAACAGTATGTGGACACATAGATTAAAGTTGGTTAATAGAAAATTATTGTTATATGAACATCCAAAGATAAAAATAACAGTATATAGACACATAAATTAAAGATAGTTGATAGGAAATCACTATAATGTCAAAATCTATTAATGAATATAAAGGTATTTCGACACATAAACTGAAGATAGTTGATTGGAAATCACTGTAATGTGGACATTTATTAATGAAATTAACTGCAAGTGGGCCATAAATTGTAGCAGCATTAAGAAATAATTGCAGCATGGTCAATAAAATAGCAGCAACTGGGCACACAAGAATTCTACGGAATTAAATGACTCGTCTACCATAAACATCAGGTGCAACTATAAACCAAGTTTCATTAACCTAGGACTTACAGTTTGTGAGAGACTGAACTAAAAATAGACCTTTAATGCTTAACTTTAACATGAAAACTTTAATGCAAAATTGTATGGGGCAGTTCATAGCCCAGTGGTAAAGAGCTCACTTGATGTGCAGTTGGTGTGGGATCGATCCCCGTCGGCGAGCCCTATGGGCTATTTCTCGTTCCAGCCAGTGCACCATGACTGGTATATCAAAGGCTGTGGTATGTGCTATCCTGTCTGTGGGATAGTGCATATAAAAGATCCCTTGCTACTAATGAAAAAATGTAGTGGGTTTCCTCTCTAAGATTAAAATTTTATGTCACTGCTGCTATCACTGTTAGAAAAAGTAATAACTATATCTTGCCTTTTTACTTCGAAAAAGCCAGAAAATAAAACTTAAACATACAACATATATTAGGCGAACAACAAATTCTAATATACACAAAGTATTTGGTAGATCACAATATTTTTAGAATAATTAACAGGATTTCATAATATGTGACATTTATAACAATCACATCACAAGCAAATGATGAACGCTCCATATGAGTCAAATGCCTGTATGTTTTCGCCCTTGTTCGAAGGATGTAACAGTTTTCAAGTTTTTGGGGTTTTTTTTAAATCAAAATCTATTTATATATAATTTAAAAAATTAATACATTGAAATCAATTTTTCATTATTTTATACAAAATTATACAAATATATATATAATATTTTTAAAGACGGATAAACTTAACAAAGTTCTATTATCTTAAAACTGTTGGTATCACACCATATTGCTCCAAACTCAAGATATTAAAAATAGTTTGTTTCACAGGCTGGATATTGCATAATTATAGTTTTTATTGGTCCCTGCACAAAAACAAAAATACAATTCATGAATGTACACAAGTTTCAAAATGTCATTATATATAGTAAACAGACAGCAACACATGCACGCACACACACACACACACACACGCGTACGCACACACACACGCTTACACACACACGCACGCGTACGCACACACACACACACACTTACACACACACACACACACACACGTCCATACTATCCATTCCAATATCCATGTTAATATTTATATTAACGGTAAATGTTACAACAGTAATTTTGCATAAATATACAATGGAAATTGAGAATTTTTTTTTTTTTTTAAACCCCATCCCCAACAACCACCCCTAAAATTAACCTAATTACTAAGCAACAACTTCCTCGTTTTAGATCAAAGGAGTCGGTTACAGGCAATGTTCACAAATACACCAAAGTGCATATAAAATGTTGGTAATAATAACATTTGTTGGTGTTAGAGAAAAACAATATTTTTAGAGTACATGTATCTATTCATGCAAAAACGGTCGGTCTGGGATCGATCCCCGTCAGTGGGCCCATGGGCTATTTCTCATTTCAGCCAGTGTATCACGACTGGTATAGGCCATGGTATGTACTACCCTGTCTGTGGGATGGTGCATATAAAAGATCCCTTGCTGCTAATCGAAAAAGAGTAGCCCATGAAGTGGTGACAGCAGGTTTCCTCTCTCAATATCTGTGTGGTCCTTAACCATATGTCTGATGCCATATAATCATAAATAAAATGTGTTGAGTGCGTCGTTAAATAAAACATTTCCTTCCTTCATGCAAAAAATATATTTTTTAACATATTATCACTAATGAAGAGGCACCAAATGTATTTATATTTAAACGGCTGAAGTATCTGTACATGCCAGAAGTAACTATTTTGAAAACAATATATGTATATTAATTTTGGTCAGGTTTTTCACCATTTGTATATTCAGCCAGACATAACAGCAATAAAATGCTAACAAACTGGATGGAACGAACCAATGCAACAAACTTCCTAAATGACAACAATTCTATCATTTATAACAGCATTACAGCTCTGTAAAGTAGTTGTGTTTCATAAACATTAACAGTTGGGGATAAACTTTATTTTAATTTCTTTTTCATTTTAACTGAAGGCATACTTGTATTCATTTTTACTTACAGCATAGGATATCAGTAGGAATATCAGTCTAGTATACAATGCTTTACTCAGATTTATTTAAGACTTTAGTAGTAGGGAGTGCCAGTCTGACTGAATGACACAGTAAGAGCACCAGTCTAGTATACAATGCTTTACTCAGATTTATTTAAGACTTTAGTAGTAGGGAGTGCCAGTCCGACTGAATGACACAGTAAGAATATCAGTCTAGTATACAATGCTTTACTCAGATTTATTTAAGACTTTAGTAGTAGGGAGTGCCAGTCCGACTGAATGACACAGTAAGAATATCAGTCTAGTATACAATGCTTTACTCAGATTTACTTAAGACTTTAGTAGTAGGGAGTGCCAGTCCGAATGAATGACACAGTAAGAGCACCAGTCTAGTACACCATGCTGACCGGCACCCACTTCTCCTGGGACGTCAGTTCTCTCACGGCTTTCCGCAGTAGGTGGTAGGTCTCGATAAACGAGTCGTTTACGATCGTCTCGTCAAAGTAGCCTTTGTATACAGTCTCGATCTCCGCACTCTCCTGTACCGTCTGAATAAAGTCTTCTTCCTGAAAACGTAAATCAAGAAATAATTTGTGATATAATATTTAGGATTGGTCTGAATAAAGTCTTCTTCCTGAAAACGTAAACCGATTCGTTGAACAAAGAAATATATAACATTCATAATTGGTCTGAATAACATCTTCTTCCTGAAAACGTAAATCGATTCGGTGAACAAAGAAATAATTTGAGACAATAGTTGGAGAGACAAGGACTGGGATGTGGAGGTGGACAGCGAAAGAAGTTGAAAGATAGGAAGAGTTGCCAAATCGGGAAGAAATGAGATGGAATTCAAAGGAGAGAAAGGAAAGGGGGCAGTGGGATAAAAAAAAAATAATAATAATTTGTGATATAACATTTAGGATTGGTCTCAATAAAGTCTTCTTCCTGAAAACGTAAATCGATTCGGTGAACAAAGAAATAATTTGCGATATCACATTCAGGATTGATATAGTTTTTAAAAACTTAATAAAATAATAACAAAAAATATTTTTAAAATTAAAAAGATTAAATGTCTCGACTACAGGGGACAATATTTCGAAATCGGAGGTAACCAGAAGTCAGTTCATGTGTTTTTACCTATATGTAGGTAAGCAATTGTTCGGTTACGTGAATTATATGTGCATAACCTGTGGGTTAACTGATCGGTTACCTCACAGTTACTTTGAAATTATATTTTAAATACATAATTTTTAGCTCAAACATAAAGTTAAAACAAAATACAAAATAAATTTTTTTATAAAACAGATTCTATAATGCTTGCTAAAGTTAAGAATATTGTAAAAGGACTAAATATCAGGCCCAGTACTGAAACAAAATAGATACTCTTCCAGATTCCTTTTCTCATTTTCGGTGACCAAGTTACTTTAAATCACTTTATCGATGGTACTTCTATACTACAGTGATGTTTTAAATGTTTCTTTTTTAAAGCTCATTATGCGATGTTAGTTTTTTTCAACTTTTGTGACACTTTTGGATTCCTGTTTACATTAAAACCGTTTTCAACGTGTGATATATTGTGTCTAATATATAATCCTTTAGAGATAAAATAGCAGTACTTACCGTATACGCAAATATTTTCGCGGCTAAAATAATTCGTGATCGGGCTCTCATTTTACATTTTCATGAGGAATTATTTTTGCGACTGTGTCCCCCGATAATAAAATCAAAATTACCCATAATGGCCAAAAGCCTATTTCATTTGCCAAACTCTTTTCAATGACGATTTCACGCACACACTTGGACATATTACCATGCTGTCAGCGAGACATCAGTGTTGTATGCAGGGGTGGGGAAAAGCCCTTTTCTGCCAGTCTGGGACCGATTCTCGATCTCTTGAGACCGAAATTATTTTTTAAAAACGTGTGTTTGCCGGTCCCACTTTTGTCATTCTTGTCGGTCCGAACCACCTGTCCATTTCTATTATTGGAACAAATTCTTATCCGTCAAGTGGACCGGCCTGCCCAGACATCGGTATCTCATGCATGATTTAAAATAATAAATAGTGGTCAGTATAGCTTGTGTTTCAGACGTCTGTGATTTTAAAGTCTGCCTAAGTATATATCGTCAGTCACTGAAGTCGGACCTACAGTAGTGTCAATCCACAGCCACTAGGCTAAACATTAATTTTGTCAAAGTTGCTGAGCCAGTCAAGAGATAAAACAGACGTTAACAATAACATCATTCTTGGTGAGAGAGCCATCAAGGTATTACACTCCAATTAAAACAAAGGACCCAGAGTTTGCAACTGGTTACAATCAACACCTGTCAACACCTATGTACGGAGCTTTGTCGGGTCGAGTGTCCCTGTCGGAAGCAAGAGACTTTTGTGCAATACAAACTGCTTGAAATAGCATAAAATATACTGAAATAATCTATAAATGTATTTATTGTTGACTGTTCAATGTAGTCTATCCAATAATTATAAAGGATTTTAAAATTAACAAAAGGTTTCCACTTTCTTGTTAACAAGTGGGTGTAAGCAGAACAGCTACATGTACTGGTTATCTCAAGAGCCAGTAGAGGTCAGATTTCATCCAATCAGTGATGACGTTATTAATCTCTTTGTCTAAACATGTGCTAGCTCAGGCTGTCAAACGCTTCAACGGTGCTATCTTTTATGAATTTTCAGGACACAGTACTGAATACTCGTACTTTTTATACATATATGGGATTTAAATTCATAACTTTTATTCCTTTTTTATATTATTTATTCCATTATGTAAAATATATACAATTTGTGGGGTGTTTTTTTCCCACTGATGTGATAAAAAAAATGTTATTTTTTTTATTCCTTTCTTTTTCCCCCTCTCACCACCTCCCCCCCCCCTCCCCGTTAATAAAGACATCAAGCGGGACCGATTGACAATTTTATTTTTCCCCACCCCTGGTTGTATGTATGTAGACAGAAAATTGAAAAACATAAATATCAGAAGAAATAACTTTTAATTATTGATGGTACCCACAAACTTCCATTCAAGGTTACAAAGAAAACAAACAAAACTGAGATTACGTAACAACAGACTTACACCCAACTGTGTGTCACTTCGATCAAATCCACGTGACCATGCAGGTTTACAGAACCACATGACCGTGTGGTTAATTTGGTGATAAAGACAAAGTGCATACGAAATTCGGTATAAATTTAACAGGTACCTCTGATTTCTTGTTTTTTTTGTATCCATCAAAATTATATCAAATCGGAAATAACTTTGCGCGTACTTAAATTAGCGGGTGCTGTCAACGTGTTCACGATTTTCGCGGTATATTTTATTCGCGAAAATTTTTGCACATACGGTAGATAATTTAGCCACCCCCAGTGGTTCGTGCACATTTCTTTAAAACTTTTGGCTCAACTCTATACTGAGCATTTAGTTTTAGACTGGTCACAAGTTACAACTGTTGCAATATAACATTGTCTACTGGTTTGCTGTGCATTAAGTATTTAAAAATCAGTCTAAAACATTTGTCAGAATACTAGACAAATGTTAGTCTCGAAATTACAATATTAAACTGTATAATAAACTTCCTGTAATCATTAAGTTTGCAAGTTTTAATTTCTGAATATCTACAGGTCACGACGAAACTGATTTGCGTAAATTTAATTTTGCATAACCGACACACGAAGAGACCATTATTGTTTTGTTTTTAATTTAATAATTAAAAAAATTACATGCGATGAGATTAATATCAATATAAACTGATGAAACTAACTGTTAAAACTTAAAGTTAAAGTCGGTTTTGTTTAATGACACCACTTGAGCACATTGACATCTGATAATTTTGACATATAGTCTTTGAGATGAAACCTGCTACATTTTTCCGTTAGTAGCAAGGGATATTTTATATTAACAAAAAGATTAATAATACAAAAATAACAGAAAATACATTTCACACCTTTTCAAATCTTTCTTTGATAATTACAAGTAGTTTGACCTTTAGCTTTTAAATAATCCAGTGGTTTGAAGTTACTTGTTATGTTATCTGTGCATGTGGTAATAGCAAAATTAAGTGGTGCTCTGGTTTAAGGGTAGATAACTCCCAATTTTTAGGTCAAGCTATACTGATATTTTTGCACCAGTTAATGACGATAGTCAACATACAAATTGCAGTTATGTGGTTCTTTAAAATAGCAGTTGTGGTTCCAGGAAATATATGGGAGGAGGAGGACTAAGGAAAAAAGGGCATGTGTTTAAACTTAAAATGCACAACCTAATGGATTTTTCTTTTTAACCTTCTGACTACTGCAGGTGAGATATCTCGCCCAACATCACACAAGTCGACATACTGTACACAGTGCACTCCACACTTCATATTTTCTGCCGATTTGCACATGACACTAACCGGAAATAATAATACAGTACAGGAAACAGATTACTTGACAGTACAACAGCTTTAGTTTTTTGTTTTTCAATGGAAAATACATAGGAATTTTGAGTTGAAAAAGTGGTTTTCGGAAAATATTTTCACTTGGCAACAATAGCAGCGCCTTGTGGGCATTTTGAGGAATTGATAGCTGATTGTCACAGATAATTTGATAATACATTTGATCATTTTACCAACAACAAAAATCACCAAATATTGGGATATGAATCGTAGTTGTTTTTGGGGGTTTTTTTAAAATTCTGGTCAGAAAAACACACTTATTGGGAATAATGGACATAAATATTGGCCACAAATGCCCATAACTAAATGCAACTTATTAGATTTTTTACCTCATTTTAATCAACATTAATTGATCTAAAATATATAAATTAGAAAAAACCCCACAAAAATAATGTACTTACCGATTCAAATATGAACTTTATTTTATCCATTTATAAAACAAATTTACTTGAATATATGTGTGTGTAAAAGTTATAAACACGTGCCCACTCAATGTGTTTTTTGTCAAAAATTAAATCAGTAGTCTGAAGGTTAAGCTACAAAAAGAAAAAAAACAAGCGGCTATGGTACCCTCCCTGCCCCTGGATCTGACGTGTGGTAGGCTACATGTATTTTTCACAGAAGTATTCTGCTTCATAACATGCACGCAAAACTGAATGCTGGTGAGCAACCCATAACTGTTTGGTTGAAGAGAACTACTACAGCACTAGAAGGATCCTGGCTACTTACGCATTTCTCTTCAATTGCATTAACACCAAGCCGCTCCTAGAAATAAAAACAAATCAAAATTAAAGACTTGTTATACAGTGCAATATAGAACGAATAAGGCTAAAACAATAATAATAATAATAACAACAACAACTTTGATTTCGAAGTTTCTTTAAAGGCATTGTCACACAGCATATACATGTATACTTAACAAACAAAACACAAATATTTTATATATACAAACTTCACAGACGTTGTTTTGGCTTCCTATTTATTTTACCGGCCTCGGTGGCATCGTGTTTAGGCCATCGGTCTACAGGCTGGTAGGTACTGGGTTCGGATCCCAGTCGAGACATGGCATTTTTAATCCAGATACCGACTCCAAACCCTGAGTGAGTGCTCCACAAGGCTCAATGGGTAGGTGTAAACCACTTGCACCGACCAGTGATCCATAACTGGTTTAACAAAGGCCATGGTTTGTGCTATCCTGCCTGTGGGAAGCGCAAATAAAAGAGTAGCCCATGTAGTGGCAACAGTGGGTTTCCTCTCAAAAATCTGTGTGGTCCTTAACCATATGTCTGACGCCATATAATCGTAAATAAAATGTGTTGAGTGCGTCGTTAAATAAAACATTTCTTTCTTTTCCTATTTATTGCATGAGTTTAGTTTGAGCGAGAATATATACCATGAGACCGCATAGTGGTTGAATGGTATGTTCTTTTGCAATTCAAACAAGTGCAATAAATAGGGAGCGAAAATAACATATGTGAAGTTCTGTATTTATTACATACCTTCTTTTATGTTTGACAAAAACGGTTTTTAATTTAATGCCATAACAACACTTTGTTAAATCTATGATCAAAACTCTTTTCATGAACGTAAATAACCTTACTTTGTGGCAGACTTGTGTTATGTTTTAAATATGATGTGATGTCATTTGTAAATCATATATGACATCAGTAAATAAACAGCGCTAACTGCGGTAAAAATAAAAAAGGAATTCCCCATTTAAAAGTTAAGGTCCAGATCGCACATATGTGCGATATAAGATAAATTTATCACACAGTTTCAAAATGTCTTTATCACTATAGTAAGATTAAATAGGTATGTAAGATAATGTTTTTCAGGAGAAAATTAATTTGGTAAATGGATTGTGAAATTGGTCCTAAAATGTTCATAACACATTGACACTTTTAACAGACACAAAAACTAATGAGACTCAAACTGAACAATTTAAAATATCTTAAAGAAAACTAACTTAGTATTCACGTTACTTTTCTTGTTCGGCACATATAACACAACAAAATATTGCTTAATTTGTTTTATCTGAAAAGTATTTTATTCAACTATAGTACTTCCCACATGGAAGGGCTGGACGTGGCTCAGTGGTAGAGCACTCGCTTGATGTGTGATTGATCCTGATCGATTCCTACTGGTGGCCGCACTTTGCTATTTCTCGTTCCAGCCAGTGCTACACCAATTGGTGTAACAAAGGCTGTGGTATGTACTATCCTGTCTGTGGAATAGTGCATATAAAAGATCCCTTGCTGCTAATCAAAAAAAGAGTAGCCCATGAAGGGCCCACAGCGGGTTTTCTCTCTCAATATATGTGTGGTTCTTAACCATACGTCTGACGTAAATAAAATGTCTTGAGTGCATCGTTAAATAAAACAGGGCTTCTAGATTATGGCTAGGGATATTCAGTGTTGGGCTAGTAAATAACTACTATCAACATGTCTGACAGGGCTTCTAGATTATGGTAGCCCCACTCCCATGGCTAGTGATATTCAGTGTTGGGCTAGTAAATACCTACCATAACTAGCCCGACGGCTAGTGAAAAACAAAGTGGTCAAATGCTGCATTTAAGTCTTATTTTGTAAATATGAATATCCTGTCCCCTCTTCCCACCCCAATCTAAGGGGTTTTAAGCTCTATCTCCCTCTTTAGGTGACATATCTGATTATTACTATTAGCAAAATTGTATTTTTAATTATGGCTGTTAAATTTAAAAAATCACTGATCCCATAGCTAGTGGATTTATATAAAATTCTAGAAGCCCTGAATAAAATATTTTCTTCCTACACGGAACTCCTTTTTTTTCATACTATGGAAATTACTACACGTTATTTATTTCTGTGCCAATCGTTTTCTAAATTGCACACTTTCATTCATTCCATTTCAACTTATTTCCATGCTTATATCCAATTGCACAAACAAATTTTAGGGTTTTTTTGTTATTTCCAAAACACACTTTTCTTCTTACATCAAACCAAAATGAAATTATTTTCCAAAAAAACATTTTTGTAGAAGCATGGGATGGACTATAACTACATAAGAATTATATACATCCTGCCAAATAAAACAATAATAATTTAAAAATGAAAAAGTAAAATTAAACGAATGTTTCCTACATCGTTACACAAAGCAGTATAATAGTTTGATTAAAACGTACCCTGTTTCCGCGGCCCATCATTCTGGCCTTTTTCCCTTCTTCATACATGACCTTGAGCGCTTCAACACTTGGGGCAGCGATGAACACGATATAGGGCATAAACTCGGTCGTTTTCAACAGTTTTAGAGACTAGAAAACAAAATAAAAGGATTACACATCACCATAATATGAATATATTCTTTAATATTTTTAATTCAAGAGCATTTTAATAAAAACTAAGTCCAAAATAGGAGAAAAATCTTTTTTCTTTTTTTTAAATGTCATGTCAAAACTGAAACTATTGATAAAAAACACTTAAACCTGGAGCATGGTATTGTAGAGTTAACACCTTGCCTAAATTTACAGCCTCATAAACCATGTCTAAATAATAAACAAGACTTATTATAGGGTTAACATCAAGCAAACACATCTTGACTAATGTAACAACCTCATAAACTGTAACAACCTCATAAACCGTGTCTAAGTAATAAACAAGACTTACTGTAGGGTTAACGTCAAGCACACACATCTTGCCTGACTTAACGACCTCGTAAACTGTGTCTATCTTGGTGCCGTACAAATTGCCGTTAAACTCGCCAAACTCGATAAATTTGTTCAACTCCTGATCGTGTTCCATAGTCTCTCTGTCAACGAAGTAGTATCCCTGTCCGTCCCTTTCCCCTTCTCTCGGTGGTCGTGAAGTATCTAGAAACAAAACGATTAAGATTTCATAAACTTGGTGTTTGAGAAGTATATATAAACACACCCTAAACTTGGTGTTTGAGAAGTATATATAAACACACTCTAAACTTGGTGTTTGAGAAGTATATATAAACACACCCTAAACTTGGTGTTTGAGAAGTATATATAAACACACCCTAAACTTGGTGTTTGAGAAGTATATATAAACACACCCTAAACTTGGTGTTTGAGAAGTATATATAAACACACCCTGGCAATTAACTAGAGAAGTTTGTTTTGTTTAACAAGACCACTGGAAGGAAGGAAATGTTTTATTTAATGACACACTCAACACATTTTATTTACGGTTATATATGGCGTCGGAAATATGGTTAAGGACCACACAGATATCGAGAGAGAAAACCCGCTGTCACCACATCATGGGCTATTCTTTTAGATTAGCAGCAAGGATCTTTTATATGCACCATCCCACAGACAGGATAACACATACCACTGCCTTTGATATACCAGTCGTGGTACACTGGTTGGAGCGAGAAATAACCCAATGGGCCCACCGACGGGGATCGATCCCAGACCGACCATGCATCAAACGAGCTCTTTACCACTGAACAAGACCACTGGAGCACACTGATTAATTAATCATCGCCTATTGGATGTCAAACATTTGGTAATCTGATATATAGTCTTAGAGAGGAAACCTGCTAGTTTCCTATTAGTAGCAAGAAATCTTTTATATGCACTATCCCAGACAGGATAGCACATACCACAGCCTTTGATATACCAGTTATGGTGCACTAGCTGGAACGAGAAATAGCCCAAAGGGCCCACCCACAGGGATAGATCCCAGACTGTCCATGCATCAATCAAGCACTTTACAAATGTACATCCCACCTCAACGTGACTGGTATATCAAAGGCCATGGTATGTGCTATCCTGTCTGTGGGATGGTGCATATCAAAGATTCTTTGCTGCCAATCGAAAAGAGTAGCCCATGAAGTGGCGACAGCAGGTTTCCTCTCTCAATATCTGTGTGGTCCTTAACCATATTTCTGATGCCTTATAACCGTAAATAAAATGTGTTGAGTGCGTCGTTAAAAATAACATTTCCTTCTTCCCACCTCGACTGAACTGTGCACAATTTTGTTACTTACTTGAAACTTACACCTAGATATCGTAACAGGTATGAATTCAGGAGGAGACTGTGGGGCGGGGGAGGGGATGTGTGCACCACCTACCTCGAACTTTAAAGTATCATGGAAATCTTCTATGTAATGCATGTGAGTGTACTTTGGAATACAGTAGGTGCGCTTTTTGGAAGAATGAATGAATGAATGTTTAACGACACCCCAGCATGAAAAATACATCGGCTACTGGGTGTCAAACTATGGTAAATGCAAACAAATGAAGTGATGAGCAACATCAATATAAAAATTCAAGAGTTAAATAAAAAAAATTGGAAGATGCATCCCACACCATAGATACCTCCTGCGACTGAACATTATTATATCTGTAACATCAGTCACGGCCGATAAAATCACCACCTAAGACGACTAATACATACGTGGCATGGCTGCAGCATATTTGGTTGGCTCGTCACGTATCAGCTTTTCCTTGAGCGAGCGTCGGCCAACCCCCTGGGCACCGACCAGTACCAGGATTTTCCTCGGAAACGGAATCATTCTCTTCACCTCCTCGTACACCATGATGTCACAGTTGTCAAAATCTGTATTTAAAAGCAACAACATTGGTACAACTTGGAAAATAGAAAATTGTATTTCATTTTTCATTAAATTATAAACATAGAGGTGAAAATGAAGGCTAGCTCTGGCACAATTACAAAATTGAAAAATGTTCATTAAATTTTAATTCAGAGATGAAAATCAGGGCTAGTTCTAGCACAATTGCATACTTTTATAAATATATTGCAAATTTGATTTTAATTATATGGAACAATTTCAGGTAATGACTGATATTCTGTTGGAAAATAACTGGGTTTCAACACAATTTATTTTTTAACGTTTTAAGAGATAATTTGGCAAAATATATTTTATCACTCAGAGCTAGTCCTGAAAATTATATTGATTTAGTATGAAATAAATACAGACAAATACTGATGGATCTTCAAAAGCATGGACTTCCTGTGAAGTTTTTAACATAGAACAAAGTCATGAATAGTCGTTAGGAAAACCAGAATTTCAGCAAAATCTGTAAAATTGTCATTTCGGTTTAAAGTAAACTGTTAAAATGTATGCATAAATTTTGTGTTGTATGTACACATCGTCAAATGCAGATACTAACAGATGTTCGTGAAATTTACACATCGCCAAGGTGTATTGCTCAGAGAAAAAAATAATTAAATCTGAGGGTGGGGGGTGGGAGGTGTGTTAAATCAAAGTTAAAGTTTGTTTTGTTTAACGACACCTCTAGAGCACATTGATTTATTAATCAGCTATTGGATATCAAACATTTGGTAATTTTGACATATAGTCTTCGAGAGGAAACCCGCAAATTTTTTACATTAGTAGCAAGGGATCTTTTATATGCACCATCCCACAGACAGGATAACACATATCACGGCCTTTGATATACCAGTTGTGGTGTGTTAAATCAAGGTTACAATGTATTAAAAACATGTTCTTGACTGATTTGTGGACTCTTGATGTGCAGCACAAATTGACAATTATTATCTCATTGCAGAATTGGTTTGTTAAAAATACATTTGGAACATCAATGTAGTACAGACATGCACCAAATTTCACAATTCTTATTATTTCTAACAGTACAACTATTATAGTTTGAAGTACATATATTTCATTTTCTTTTTTTCCTTAAAAAACATCCATCTTTTGTAATGATGTAATTTTCTGTGTAAAATAGTTGTCAAATACTCAACTGATTGAGCTAAATCCTGCCCCCTGCACCAGAGTTTTGAATAAACAAACAAAAGTTTACTCTCAAGTGGAGACAACTCTTGTGCTACAAACCTTGACTCTCATTACTACTGTATTTAATCTTCTTCTTCTTCCTCCTCTTCAAGCCACAAACTGGAAATAAAGATAAAAACCAATCGACATATGTTATGAAAGGGAAGGATTTCTTTCCCAATGGACTGAATTAGACAACTTTTTACACAGTACTAGAATAAAAGAATCTATTACCGTTGTAAGGTATAGATAAGGCAATGCCCACCCTCAGGACAAAATGTTTTTGTGAGGGCGGAGGTTGAGGTTCACTCAGGCCCTTACAAAAACATCATGTCCTGAGAGTTAAAATTGCCGTATCTACATCTCACAACATTGATTGATTCTTTTTCTTGTTCATTTAATTACAGAAACAAAACATTACTTTTTTAAGCTACATGTATGGTTTGTTTATTCTAAAATAATTCATAAAGATTGCACCTACAAACTCATTTAATTATACGTGAAAAAAGTATAGTCCACATTATGCAACGACTTAAAAATGTAACAACTTAGCAATAAATATGAAGTTGAAAATACTGATTTGTTTAAATGTTTTTAAAACAATGATCCAATGTGAAATGGCAACCTGTGGAATACCTAATTCAGTAGAATTCTTGAGTAGTTATAATTGTAATCGTAGTAAAATATGAGTTATGACATCAGGCATATTTATAAATCATCTGGCACCGGTGGGCAAGACAATTATCTAACACTGTGTAAAAACCAGCTAATTCAGTCCAGTGGGCAAGAAAAATGTGTCTGATTCAAGTGATAGACAATTTCTAAATGTGCCTGACGTCATAACTCATGTTTTTCAGAATTCTGTTTAAGTACTTATTCACCAAGTTGCCACCTCATGCTGAATTATTGCTTTAAAAATATTTTAACAAATTAACATTTTCAACTTCAATTTTATGATCGAGCTGTTATATTTTTTACAGGATTCGAACTTAACGATAGCACAAACGGCAAATGCTGTCGAGATATTCATTGCCATAGGTCGGGAGCATCACCAACAGTACTTTTGTGCCATCGGTACAGCTTCTTAATGATGGCAAAATGTTTACACTTAGTGTACATTTTCAACTTTAAAACTGTATGATCAAGTTGTTATATTTTTTTCAGGATTCGAACTTAACGACAGCACCAATGGCAATTGCCATCGTTGAGATATTAATTGCTGTAGGTCGGGAGCATCATACAGCTCCTTAATGATGGCAAAATGTTTAGACTTGGTACACATTTTCAACTTTTAATTTTATGGTCGTTGTTATATTTTTTTCACGATTCGAACTTAACAACAGCACCGACGGCAATTTCCATCATTGAGATATTAATTAATAGGTCAGGAGCATCATACAGCTCCTTAATGATGGCACAATTCTTACACTTGACGTACATTTTCAACTTTAATTTTATGATCAAGTTGTTGTATTTTATCATGGCCTATTCCTAGCTACATGTATGAGCTACCGACTTACACAAACTTCCTTTAGAGTAGTCACAGTCTGGCTGGACAAAGGATCGTCGTTTCTCCTCCAGTGCCTTGGATGGAACGAGGCCTGTCGGGCCGTTAGTATCAGCATGCCTGGCCTAAAATATAAGACACACATTTAAACACTTTTGTTAAGATTGTACAGCATTATTTTTAGTATGGTAATTAGTATCATAATGCAGATCTTTTAGAATTAAATATTTGTAAAAACAAGTTGAGATAACGCTATATTATTATCCATATGGTTAAAAATATCTTCTTCTTTTTGGGGGGTTAAAAATATCTTGGTTCATATCATTTAACGACGCACCCAACATATTTTATTTATGGTTATATGGCATCAGACATATGGTTATGGACCACACAGATACTAAGAGAGGAAACCCGCTGTTGCCACTTCATGGGCTACTCTTTTCGATTAGCAGCAAGGGATCTTTTATATGTACCATCCCACAGACAGGATAATACATACCAAAGCCTTGGTTACACTAGTTGTGGAGCACTGGCTGGAATGAGAAATAGCCCAATGGGTCCACCTACAGGGATCGATCCTAGACCGACCGAGCATCAAGCGAAACCTTTACCACTGGGCTACGTCCTGCCCCCGATGTCATATGATTATGATGACATCACATGATTGGTGCACAACATCATTACCAGAAAGGTCAGTCAAACGACTTCAGTGATAAAAATTAAAATCGATTACAGGTATTAAATAGAATAACGTCGCTAACATTTCTTATCAGGTTTATGTTTTTCAACTAAAGCTCTTGACAGTTGAAAATTATTTCACTCGGGACATAAACATGATATGAAATTGACGTTCATATAAAAAAAAGTGTGTTTTGTTTAACAACACCACTAGAGCACATTGATGCAGTGCTTACAAATCCTTCTGTTCAGCTAACTTGGTTTCTGAAACAGTCGAGACAACTGGCATACATCACCAAATGAAAAGGACCCAGGAAGGTTATTCCTAATTTTTGTACTCACCTGCCAGAAACTGGGATCTTTTGTTGAAATGATTTCCAGAATGTCGCCATCTTGGAATGGAAGACCCGCGTCTTTGCAGGGAATGATTCGGTCTTTCATTGGGTCGTAGTTGAAATGAGCTTTCATATACAACTGAAAATATTTGGACAATAGGAAAAGCAGCACAAAAAAATACTATTTAATAGTTATGTTTAATGACACCACTAGAGCATGTTGATTCATTAATTATAGGCTATTGGATGTCAAACATTTGGTAATTCTGACATGCAGTCATCAGAAGAAATCCACACAAACATTTCTAATGCAGCAAGAGATCTTTTATATGCACTCTCCCAGACAGGAAAGCACACACCACGGCCTTTGTCCAGTTGTGTTCACTGGTTGCAATGAGAAAAACTATTTAATAGACTAGGTTAAGAATACATACATCTATAATATAATATGCAAGGCTGTTTCAACAAGTTTCTGATCGTTCCAATTACTAGTTCTCTTTTGATCTGCACTGTCAACCACTGCTTTGTACTTACACTATACACAGGGCTCTAGAATTCTTATAAAATCCACTAGACATGGATCAGTGATTTAAAAAATTTACTAGCCACTATTAAAAATTCACTAGCCCTACTTTTCATTCCAACCAGTTTATACAATTTTACTAACTAATAGTAATAATCGGATATGTCACCTAATATGAGACAGAGCTTAAAAACACTAACACTAGAGGTTGGGGCAGGGGCAGGATATTCACATATAGACTTAACAGCAACATTTGACCAAAAACAATCAGTAGCCGTCGGGCATGGTAATAGTAGTTATTAACTAGCCCAACATTGAATATCACTAACCATGGGAGTGGGGCTACCATAATCTAGAAACCCTGACTGTATGTCGCTTTGCAAGGATCTGTTTGCACTCGGATACAGTTGACTACCATACAATGATGAATTCTAGAAATACAACCACAATGGATGTTGCCACCTTTGTCACTTAACATAGACGTGACTATAAACATACCAGCAGTCATTCATTCATCTTTCTCATCCATCAACCTCTGCCTACCATTTTCATTATCTTAATATAAAAAAAACTTTCCTCAGCTAATGAGGGCAAGCTATCTACACGGTCAGTGCTAGCTCTGTCACTCGCCAAATTTGCCAATTGCGAATTTCAGGAACAATTGGCGAATTTTATTTTTATTTGGCGAAAACATTTCCTGTAATAATGAGATATTTTGTTGCAAAATAATGGTGGATTTTGCACATTTAAAGATAATTTTGTGAATGGTTTTGCTTGCCCAGAGCTAGCCCTCATGGTGGTGATATTTTTGTTGGTGTTGGGAGTTTTTTTTGGAGGGATGGGGGCAGACCAGTGTAAGTTTATTATGAATGTTAGAAAGGGCTACATCTAGTAAATAAAATACTCTTTGAGTAAAACATCCCACAGTTTATTATGAATGTTAGAAATTCGACAGCCATGGATTAAGAAAGAAAACATTTCCTTTCTGTACCTTTTCTTTTTGCATGGTCGATGGTGTGCAGGGCTGGGAAGGATCGTGGGGGTAGGCACATTCACAAAATGCACCAGTCTGAAATAAAAAAAACACAAATTTTACGGAAATAAAAAGTCCCACCTATCATAAACTGATTTGGTGAATAAAGAAATAATTTGTCATCTAACATTCATGATTAATTTAGAACATTATTAAAAAAACACCAAAATATTAAATAAAATTTTATGAAATAAAATAATTTAATGATTTGTTTTGGATTTATTTTTTTACAAGCAACAAGATGAACATTCAGGTTTTGTTAACAGTGCCACTAGAGCGCATTGATTTTATTAATCATCGGCTATTGGGCGTCAAACATTTGGTAACTTTGACATATTGTCTTTAGAGAGGAAACCTGCTACATTTTTCATTAATAGCAAGGCATCTTTTATATGCACTATCCTAGATAGGATAGCACATACCATGGCCTTTGATATATGAGTCGTGATGCACTGGCTGGAGTGAAAACCCACACATTAAGCAAATGTCCCGCTCCTTGAACATTCACAGATGCAACTCTAAACCAAGTTTTATTGATCTAGGACTCATACTTTGTGAGAATGGAACTAAACAAGAACATTTAACATTGGGAGCCGTTCAACAATTAAGTAATGATTGTATAATTAGGCTTTTTCATACCCCCTCCCACCTGTAATATTTAGTAATGCTGATAATGTCCATTAGCCCAGACCATATATCTTGTCAAGAGTAGACAACAACAAAATATTTTAGTTACACAATTTTTAAATACTGTAAATTAAAGGGACATTCCTGAGTTTGCTGCATTATAAGATGTTTCCGACTAATAAAATATTTGTACGATTAAACTTACATATTAAATATAGTTTCTTGTTTAGAATATCAGAGGCTGTATATTCAATGTGTTTCTGGTCGTCTTAATATTTGTAAGAAGTCCAAACTGGATTTTGTCTTCAAATAATTATGTACGTACGAAAAAAAACTAATTTTAGGAAATAAAATGAAATTTAACCTAGTACAAATATAAGAACGACCAGAAACACATTTAATATACAGCCACTTATATTTTATGCAGAAACTACAATCGTTAAAAATTCTCTGTTAGTCGATAACATCTTAAAAATTGCAGCAAACTCAGGAATATCCCTTTAAGAGATATTGAAAACTGTTCACACTCACACTTCTAAAATCTGTGTGTGACGGAACTATCTTAAGAGTGATTTCAGGATCCGACTGATCTATTCTTATCATCAGCTCTTCGGGGGTCATGACAGAAATGCCGTTCACTTCTCGAATTATGTCGTTAATTCGAAGTAAGCCTAAATCAAACCAAAGAAAATATGTTATAATAATACAGAAAAAATAATGTAGTAAAACATTATTTATTGTCAGAGTAAATACATGTACATCAGATGCATGACTGAACCCGTCATGCCTGGGAAGACAAGGACTGGGATGTGAATGTGGATAGCAAACAAGTTGAAAGACAGGAAGGAAGAAAATGTTTCATTTAATGACACACTCAACACATTTTATTTACGGTTATATTGCATCAGACATATGGCTAAGGACCACACAGATACTGAGAGAGGAAACCTGCTGTTGCCACTTCATGGGCTACTCTTTTCGACTAGCTGCAAGGTATCTTTTATATGCACCATCCCATAGACAGGATAGCACATACCACAGCCTTCAATGTACCAGTCGTGGTGCATTGGCTGAGCGAGAAATAGCTCAATGGGCTCACCGATGGGGATCGATCCTAAACAGACTGTAAATCAAGCGATCGCTTTATCACAAAGCTACATCTCGTCCATCATGCCTGGGAGGACAAGGACTGGGATGTGAACGTGGATAGCAAAAGAAGCTGAAAAGTATTCTTTTGATTAGGAAGGAACTGGGAAGGAGAAAAAAACGAGAAGGAAGAAATATTTAACAGAAGACGAAAAACGCCACACTGATTTCCTAAGGGTCATCAATGAGTTTGTTCCTATGACCTACGTCCCTCAAGTGAGCACTCTCTCAACTGATAGAAATACACAACCCAATATACAACACAACGAACCCTAAATACACAACCCAATATACAACACAACGAACCCTAAATCAATGTGTATCATGTAATATAATACTTGTCTTTATTACACACCCGTGTAAGATATTGCTCATGTCATAACAATCACTCAATATCTACACGTAACTAGTGTAATATTGGCGTGACGTGAGCGTGACGTAGATCACTTGCTGACCCAATTCGTAGAAAAATAACGTGTAGTAGGTCCCGACATCTGCTTACTTCTGTGTTGCGGCTTGTTTTCAGTTGGTTTGTAATAAATAAAATACTAAACTAGCTTGCCTCTCCTACCATTTTTATGAAACTTGTGAACAGTGTTGGTATCTGACTCGCTTTTGCTCGTCACATACCAAACCTGTTCAGTCATTTCATAAAAATGGTATGACAGGCAATCTCATTTAGTATTCTACATGTATATATAGGCAAGGCAACATAATACAAAAAGCAATATTTGTTTAATTTCTTGAGTGAATGGGTGGGTTGGTGGGTGCAGTGTGCGATTTTGGTTTAAAACATTTGAGTGTCAATAAGGACTCCATGTTTGCAAATCTTTAGAGCCCGCCATTAACCCAGAGAGCCCTGCTGTGTGCGCCTCCAGTAGAACAGAAGATACACTAAATGTTTTGTATGAAACCATGGAAAAGATAGCTATTCAAGACTTGTTTCACATGATTTTGAGATATATGTCAGGGGTTGAAATTTAATTTGTTTACCACTATCCCAAAGGAATAGTGAATTAAAAAAACCACTATTCCATCTAAAAATGTACTATCCCTTCAATTATTAATGTACCACTAGTTTCCTGACTATGCTACATCACCGTGTACAACATTGTATAACGAACAATTGTTTATATACCAGTCAATGCATTACTGCATACTAGCTGGAATTACAAACAAACTCACTCCAAACGTTAGTCTCGATCAAAAAGACATTTATTTTGTACCGGTAAGTGCATGAGAAAGGTCTTAGTAGCGCGAGGATTTGTTCTGCAGACAAATGTAGCTGAAGAAAAAGTGTAAGCAGAATAGTCGCAGGTGATTTTCGGTATTCCGTGCTTTATTTACACTTTCATGACGGAATATTGGAAGAATTGTTTTACTATTCCGTTTCGAAATTTACTATTTGCGGAATAGCGTAAAATTCGACCCCTGTATGTTGACCGTGTCATTGTAAAGAATCAATGTGGGCTTGTATGCTAGCCAAGCTAGAGAGTCCTATATGATTTTTGCGAGCCTCAGGCTCCCAGACTCTCCTCAAAATCGCAAATACTGAAATACTATTAATTCAAATAGTCAGTGAATGAGCGAGTTACTGATTGAGAACCCACCACCACTGGGCTGGACAAAAAAAAAACCTGCAATGGATTCCTTATAAGCACTCTTTCTACACATGACAACATATACCAAGACCAGAACTCAATTTAAAGGATTTTGGTTGCTTGCTCGGTGGGCAAGTATGGGTTCACATTGAAGTTGCCCCTCCAAATATTTGGTTGCCCTGATTTCATCCATGTTTTGAAAATAGAGTTATATTTATATTTCAATAAAACAGCAATCAACGGGTTTGGAATTAATATGTTGTCACTGTAAAATGTAATATGTACTGTCTGACAATAAAATATATCATTTTTTAATATTTTAAAAGGTTTTGTATTAGAAATTTTAAATTTGGAAACGCCAAATTTTTTGGGAATGATAAAGACCAGAATAAAATTCAAAACAAAATTGATACACACTTCAGTTCTTTTGTTTTTTTAAGTCCAAATGCAAATTTAAAAAAAGTAGAGATAAGAGGTGGATGAATCCAAAATGGAGTCTGATAAAACACAGCACATTGTCATTTGGTGACACGTCAGCTATGTTCCAATCGAATGCACTGGAATCTTTCCTATTCAGAATACTTCAGCCGAGTACGATTTTTTGCCATATGAAAAACGCTCACAGTAATTTCAAACCAATAACTTTTATAACAAATACACACAAAATTAAAAAAACTAAAATTATCTCTTCAACGGACAGCAATGATGTTTATCCAGCAGCAAAGAACAGCCATCGGTAATGATCCTGGCTTACAGTAAATTATATCTTGCTACAGCAATTGCCATCAGTACCAATATTAAGTTCAAGCCCTGGTTATATCTTGTCAAACCTGTGTTATGCATCACCAAAAGGAAGTATAACAAGTGGCCTTGAATGCAGGTTGCAAAAAAAGAATAAATCTTGAAATTTTAAAGAGACAGACCCTAGTTTCAGCCCATGAAAATGCACACTAAGTTTAGTTCATCTATAAACCTGTAATACATTTGGATAAAAGAAAGAAATGTTTTATTTAACGATGCACTCAACACATTTTATTTACGGTTATATGGCATCAGACATATGGTTAAGGACCACACAGATTTTGAGAGGAAACCCACTGTCGCCACTACATGGGCTACTCTTCCGATTAGCAGCAAGGGATCTTTTATTTGCGCTTCCCACAGGCAGGATAGCACAAACCATAGCCTTTGTTGAACCAGTTATGGATCACTGGTCGGTGCAAGTGGTTTACACCTACCCATTGAGCCTTGCGGAGCACTCACTCAGGGTTTGGAGTCGGTATCTGGATTAAAAATCCCATGCCTCGAATGGGATCCGAACCCAGTACCTACCAGCCTGTAGACCGATGGCCTATCACGACGCCACCGAGGCCGGTACATACATTTGGATAAAGTTACAATTGAGTGAAACATGAGTCTGTGACTTTGAAATGGTGAAATACCCTCTAAAAATAGACTAAAACTCGACTCCTTAACTTAATTTTTTTAAATATGAGAAATGCATTTGGAGATATTAAAAACACCAGGATGAACAAAAACACTTCGAATGTACAGGAATGGATAATCTAAACAATAAAATCTAAGTAAAGTATGATTTCAGTTATCAAAAACGGCTCTAATAGTAAAAAATATGCCTTAGTGTTTAAAAACTAGGGTATATCCCTTTAATACTGATGGTCTGGTACTGAGATTAGCCCAAGGTTAGGGCTGTACAATGATCTAATATGGTAATCTCCATTTACAATGTATTCGAAGTATCAGCTGGAACTATATCGTACCTTGTTTGTCAATAAGACTTCCGGCAAGTATTCGAGCCACAACTAAATCTCCAGCTTCATCCAGCTTCACGGTGATTCCCTGTAAACATCCAATTTATCATAATTCAAATATAGGTTACAATACATATCGAGAATTCTTTAAGTACTCGGATCATTGTGAGACTTGCCTATCCTTACAAAATGATTCTGCTCCTTATTAGAGTTAACACTATTGTAGGTGATTGAGAACACCACTAATAGCAGACCCTATCGCAGGTGATCGGGAACACCTCTAACACCAGGCCCTATCATAGGTGATTGAGAATTAACACTAGGCCCTATCGCAGGTGATCAGGAACACCTCTAACACCAGGCCGTATCATAGGTGATCAAGAATTAACACTAGGCCGTATCATAGGTGATCAAGAATTAACACTAGGCCCTATCATAGGTGATTGAGAATTAACACTAGGCCCTATCATAGGTGATCGAGAATTAACACTAGGCCCTAGCATAGGTGATTGAGAACACCACTAACACCAGACCCTATCATAGGTGATTGAGAACACCTCTAACACCAGGCCCTATCATAGGTGATCGAGAACACCTCTAACACCAGGCCCTATCATAGGTGATCGAGAATTAACACTAGGCCTTATCATAGGTGATTGAGAACACCTCTAACACCAGGCCCTATCATAGGTGATCGAGAATTAACACTAGGCCCTATCATAGGTGATTGAGAACACCTATAACACCAGGCCCTATCATAGGTGATCAAGAATTAGCACTAAGACCAGGCCCTATCGTAGGTGATTGAGAACACCACTAACACCAGGCCCTATCATAGGTGATCGAGAACACCTCTAACACCAGACCCTATCATAGGTGATTGAGAACACCTCTAACACCAGGCCCTATCATAGGTGATCGAGAATTAACACTAACTCCCTATCGTAGGTGATCGAGAATTAAAACCAACACCCTATCGTAGGTGATCGAGAATTAACACCGACTTCCTAGCGTAGGTCATCGAGAATTAACATCGACACCCTATCGTAGGTCATCGAGAATTAACACCGACACCGTATCGTAGGTCATCGAGAATTAACACCGACACCCTATCGTAGGTCATCGAGAATTAACACCGACACCCTATCGTAGGTCATCGAGAATTAACACTGACACCCTATCGTAGGTCATCGAGAATTAACATCGACTCCCTATCGTAGGTCATCGAGAATTAACACTGACACCCTATCGTAGGTCAGAGAATTAACACCGACACCCTATCGTAGGTCATCGAGAATTAACACCGACACCGTATCGTAGGTCATCGAGAATTAACACCGACTCCCTATCGTAGGTCATCGAGAATTAACACCAACTCCCTATCGTAGGTCATTGAAATTAACACCGACCCCCTATCGTAGGTCATCGAGAATTAACACGGACTCCCTATCGTAGGTCATCGAGAATTAACACTGACACCCTATCGTAGGTCAGAGAATTAACACCGACACCCTATCGTAGGTCATTGAGAATTAACACCAACACACTATCGTAGGTCATCGAGAATTAACACTAACACCCTATTGTAGGTGATCGAGAAGTAACACTAACACCCTATCATAGATGATCGAGAATTAACACCAACACCCTATTGTAGGTGATCGAGAATTAACACCAGCACCCTATTGTAGGTGATTGAGAATTAACACTAACTCCCTATTGTAGGTGGATCGAGAATTAACACTAACTCCCTATCGTAGGCAATTGAGAATTAACACTAACTCCCCATCGTAGGCAATTGAGAATTAACACTAACTCCCTATCGTAGGCAATTGAGAATTAACACTAACTCCACATTGTAGGCAATTAAGAATTAACACTAACTCCCTATCGTAGGCAATTGAGAATTAACACTAACTCCCTATCGTAGGTAACTGAGAATTAACACTAACTCCCTAGTGTAGGTGGATCGAGAATTAACACTAACTCCCTATCGTAGGCAATTGAGAATTAACACTAACTCCCTATTGTAGGTGGATCGAGAATTAACACTAACTCCCTATCATAGGCAATTGAGAATTAACACTAACTCCCCATCGTAGGCAATTGAGAATTAACACTAACTCCCTATTGTAGGTGGATCGAGAATTAACACTAACTCCCTATCATAGACAATTGAGAATTAACACTAACTCTCTATTGTAGGTGATCGAGAATTAACACCAACACCCTATCTTAGGCAATTGCAAACTCTGTAACTGTGCTCACCAGTGGCTCCGTGTGAGACTTGCGGATCCTCACGAAGCGGTTCTGCTCCTTGACGATGTTGAAGTCCTGGGCGGGCGGCTCGTCGATCTGCTGGTTGAACACTTCATCCTCCTCCAGGTACTTCTTGTCCTTGATATCGTCATGGGAAACCAGCAGCGCCTGTCGCAAACACAAAGGAAAGTATATTTACTGGCCCATTATTTTTGAAGCTATTTTAGTGCTAGGGTCTCCACGAGTACGCAGGTATGGGCTGAGTGTAGCAAGACTCGAGTCTGTTCACAGGGCTCTAGTACCCATGCAAGGAAGAGCACTCTCATTTAATTATATTTTTTAATGTCATTTTGCCATATATGCTTGTCGGCAGTTACATTATAGAGCTATGAAATATGGAGGTAAAACAAAAGTTGAATGTGTGGAATGCAATACAATGGCATGAGTTGGCATCCATGTTCAGAGCTCAAATGAAGATACATAATACTAGTTTACTTCATTCCTTAGTTTCATTATCACCTAGTGTAAGTGTCGGGTACTTGGGACTGGGACGAGTCTGACCCTTGAGTACTCTTAATAAAATATTTTGGATTTGTGGAGAGCCTACTTAGCGCTACGAAATAGTAAAACCATTGTGGGCTATAACATCACTAAGGCTTGTGCTATAGCGACGTCACAGCCTATGATGGTTTCATGATTTTCTAGTGCTAAGACAGTTTCAAACATCCCTTGCCAGGGCTTTAGAAAGTAAAGTTTGTTTTATTTAACGACGCCACTAGAGCACATTGATTTTTTTATCTTATCATTGGTTATTGGACGTCAAACATATGGTCATTCTGACACTGTTTTTTAGAGGAAACCCGCTGTCGCCACATAGGCTACTCTTTTACGACAGGCAGCAAGGGATCTTTTATTTGCGCTTCCCACAGGCAGGATAACACAAACCATGGTCTTTGTTGAACCAGTTATGGATCACTGGTCGGTGCAAATGGTTTACACCTACCCATTGAGCCTTGCGGAGCACTTACTCAGGCTTTGGAGTCGGTGTCTGGATTAAAAATCCCATGCCTCGACTGGGATCCGAACCCAGTACCTACCAGCCTGTAGAACGATGGCCTAACCACGATACCACTGAGGCTGGTGCCAGGGTTTTCGACTGCACTAAAGCTGATGAAGAGTGTGCCCAAAATAAGTAACATGAAGTTATACAAAGAAACAGCCTCGGTGGAGTAATAAAAAGAAAGAAAGAAATGTTTTATTTAACGACACACTCAACACATTTTATTTACGGTTATCTTGCGTCAGACATATGGTTAAGGACCACACAGATATTGAAAGAGGAAACCCGCTGTCGCCACTTCATGGGCTACTCTTTTCGATTAGTGGCAAGGGATCTTTTATATGCACCATCCCACAGACTGGATAGTACATACCACGGCCTTTGATATACCAGTCGTGGTGCACTGGCTGGAATGAGAAATAGCCCAATGGGCCCACTGACAGGGATCGATCCCAAACCGACCACACTTCGAGCGAGCATTTTACCACTGGGCTACGGCTCACCCCTCGGTGGAATAATGGTTAGGCAATTGGACATAAGTCTGGTAGATACAGGGTTCGCATATCCCCGTACCGGCTCCCATCCAGAGTGAGTTTAATGACTCGATGTGTAGGTGTAAGACCACTACACCGATTTCTCTCTCACTAACCAGTAAGAACTAAACACTAACCCATTGTCCTGGACAGACAACCCAGATAGCTGAGGTGTGTGACCAGGAGAGCTTGCTTGAACCTTATTTGGATATAAGCATGAAAATAAGCATTAATGAATTAATTTCGTGTGAATTAATGAACCTGTTGATTATCATGTGATACCTGAACCTGTTGATTATTGTGTGATACCTGAACATGTGGATTATAGTGTGATACCTGAATGTGTGGATTATAGTGTGATACCTGAACATGTGGATTATAGTGTGATACCTGAACATGTGGATTATAGTGTGATACCTGAACATGTGGATTATAGTGTGATACCTGAACATGTGGATTATAGTGTGATACCTGAACATGTGGATTATAGTGTGATACCTGAACATGTGGATTATCATGATACCTGAACCTGTTGATTATTGTGTGATACCTGAACATGTGGATTATAGTGTGATACCTGAATGTGTGCATTATAGTGTGATACCTGAACATGTGGATTATAGTGTGATACCTGAACATGTGGATTATAGTGTGATACCTGAATGTGTGGATTATAGTGTAATACCTGAACATGTGGATTATAGTGTGATACCTGAACATGTGGATTATAGTGTGATACCTGAACATGTTGATTATTGTGTGATACCTGAACAAGTGGATTATAGTGTGATACCTGAACATGTGGATTACCGTGATACCTGAACATGTGGATTATTGTGTTCATACCTCAACATGTGGATTATCGTGTGATACCTCAACATGTATATTATTATGTGATACCTGAACCTGTTATCGTGCGATACCTGAAAACATGGATTATCGTGTGATACCTGAACAAGTGGATTATTATGTGATACCCAAATGTGGATTATCGTGTGATACCTGAACATGTGGATTATTGAGTAATAACTGAACATGTGGATTATCATGTGATATCTGAACATGTCGATTATGGTGTGATACCTGATTGTTTGGATTATTATGTGATAACTGAACACGTGGATTATCATGTGATACTTGAATGTGTGGATTATCGTGTGTTACCTGATTGTGTGGATTATTGTGTGATAAGTGAACACATGGATTATCATGTGATACCTGAATGTGTGGATTATCATATTATACCTGAACGTGTGGATTATCGAAGATGTCCTGGAGTTCGGCGACATGGGTGTTTGTGTGGGCGTCATCGGCCACGGAATCCAGCACGTCCTGGGTGACGAGAACTGCCGACAGTTCACCCGGCCGGTGTCCGGTATCTATTGCTTCATGTGCCTGCAAAGATTTCCATATAAAAGCATGTCACAGGGCTCCAACTTAGGAATTTTTAGGTCAGCTACGGCAAGTTTAACCCAGTAACTTTGGCAACAAATGTAAATCAAGAGACAATTCCTTTTAACTGGCGACAATAATATTTATCCATCGACAAAAAATTTACATCGGTCAATCCCATGACTGATGGCAATTCATATCGCAACTATTTTGTTTTAGGAAATAAAATGAAAATTTACCTAGTACAAATATTAGAACGATCAGAAACACGTTTACTATATCGCCACTAATATTCTAAACAAGAAAATATATTTAATATTTAAGTTTAATCATAGAAACGTTTTATTAGTCGATAACATCTTAAAAATTGCAGCAAACTCAGGAATGTCCTTTTAAACATTAAACAGTAATTGCTAATCAATTTTAAACTGACTAGAAATATCAGTAAAGCAGCATTCTCTTTATGCGATTTTGTCAAACCAACTTGTTGCATGCAATTCGTGTGTGTTGGCAGACGTTATGTCATAAAATTCCATGATGCCAAACAAAACTTGTCAGTTTTGCGAAAAATGTAAGTGCATACAAAGTTCCACCGAAATAAAGAAAACATGAATGTAGACAATTTACTGATTGTATTATGTAACAAAACAATTATTTACCACATCTGGATAATAATTGGTTTTATCAACCTATGAAATCCAGACATTAATTTGGCATGTTTATAAGCAAACCAAAAAAAACAGAGGTGACAAAACTGAACAGTTGAACTTTAATGTGATTTCATTGGCTGAAAGCTTACAATATGTTGTGAACTTAATCAAGATTTTGAAAACAAAATGTTCCCCGATAGGCAATTAAAAAATTCTGTATAAACATTATTAACTGGCTAATCTGGATATTAAACTGACGTGAAAACCTCACCTTGACTAGCGAAATCAACTTGAAATCATTAAGGACATCTCTGAGGAAATCTATTTCCTCTTCACGGGCGCCGACCTCTCCCAAACCGTCCACATTGTCGCCCAAATACTTAAATGCATCTTCAAAAAAAGGAGATAACAATATTTTTCTCAACAACACAGAAAATTATTAAATTGTGAATAAGTATCAAATACATGAACCAATGATAATTGCGTCTAGATGGCACAGACCTCTATATTGCGACGGATTTGGTTGCCGTAGGTGACTCTTTACTTGCCATTATGCCCCAAATATTTTAAATGAAGGAAATGTTTTATTTAACGATGCACTCAACACATTTTATTTACGGTTATATGGCATCAGACATATGGTTAAGAACCACACATATATTGAAAGAGGAAACTTGTCGTCACCACTTCATGGGCTACTCTTTTCAATTAGCAGCAAGGGATCCTTTATATGCACCATCCCACAAACAGGATAGTACATACCATGGCCTTTGTTACACCAATTGTGGAGCACTGGCTAGAACGAGAACTAGCCCAATTGGTCCACTGATGGGGATCGATCTTAGACTGACCGTGCATCAAGCGAATGCTTTACAACTGGGCTACGTCCCGCCCCAAATTTTTTACAGCATGGACGACAAAAAACATGCTATGGTGCCATACATGGTTTGCCACTGTGTCCTTCCCATACATTCCAGTTTGTGTATGTGTATCCTTCCTTGTTCCACAGTACTGTGTGTGATACAAGATACATTTATCACTAGACACAGTATAATAAGATTGAATAGGATTTTAATAACAGTCCTCTGAAAATGGCACGGGCGATCATTTTGCTCACACATCATTCGCGCAAGTCATGTTTTGCGTAGCCCTTTTAATGTTCATGCCAAAAAGAAAAGAAAGACATTAAAAATATTTGACACTATCATTTGGTCAGTTTTAGGTTTAATAAATATCTATAAGTTTTTATTCCGAATTACAATGAAGCTGATGGGTGTGTCATTAAATATCTGCCCACAGACTGAGAGCTACATGTTGGCTAATTTATTCGCTCAGGTCGTTAGGGATGCCAGATTCAGACCAGTAGAAAAAATAGCTTCCAGCAGTGTTTAATAGTCAATTTCTACATAATAGCATGAATTTCTTACACACCCGTTGATTAGAACATTGCTCATTATTTTTTATAATGTTCACATACATGTACTTGTTAACACATACATGTTGGTGCATTAACATTTTAAACACATACGACTGGCTGCTCCTAGGTGATGACCAGGTCACCAATGCCATACCACCCAATGAAAAAAAAAAAAGAACAGTTGAATCGATCACTCTGTGACGTACAAGACAGGGCTAGCCCTGGCACTCTCCAAATTCGCCAATTGCAAATTTCAAAAACAATTGGTGAATTTTATTTTAATTAGGCGAAATAATTTTATGTAATAATTGATATTTTGAAACAAAATAACTGGGTTTTTGCAATTTTTGAAAGTTTAACAGATAATTTGGTGAACCTTTTTCCTGACCCAGAGCTAGCCCTGCAAGATAACCTGAAATTGACTTGTCTGCTAGTAACAAGCGCCCTCACCTAGTGCTGACTTGAAGTCTGTCGTGGCTGCAGGCATCTCTACATGCAGGACAGCAGCAACAACTGGAACAGGAAAATAGTGAACATGATTATCAACATTTTTATGGACCATTCATGATTATCAACATTTTCACATGCATCACCTCCCCTCTTTGAAAAGGGAACATTTTATTTTGAAATATTTATTGAAAGATTGTTTGTTTGTGCTTTGTTTCTTCTGCACATGTATTTGTAACGTTCATAAGAGATGAGCTGTATAGCTCAATGCTAATAAACAATTAAAAGCAATTGAAAATTGATTAGCGATATTTTCTAGTCAATTGAAAAATTTATCAGCAATTACTGTTTAATGTTTTAAAATTGTGTAGCGATCTCTGAAACTTCTGTAGCGAATCGCAATGTGGTAACTGAACAAAATGTTCCTCTATAGGTGGTTATAAAATATATCCATATTTTAGGGTATGTAACTGTACCCTTCATACCCAGTGGCAAATCCAGAAAAGCCATTTAAGGGGGCCCCAATGACATGAGGCGGAATGCCAATGGAACTTTGGGGGAGGTTTGGAGGGGGTGATATGTAATAAAATTATAACTGTCGCAAAATTTAGCCCCCCCCCCTTAGATCTGCCTCTGCAGGGCTTCTAGATTATGGTAGCCCCATTCCCATGGCTAGTGATATTCAGTGTTGGGCTAGTAAATAACTACTATAACTAGCCCGATGGCTAGTGGAAAAAAAACCTTGTTAAATGCTGCATTTAAGTCTTATTTTGTAAATATGAATATCCTGTCCCCTCTTGCCACCCCCAATCTAAGAGGTTTTAAGCTCTATCTCCCTTTTTAGGTGACCTATCTGATTACTACTATTAGTAAAATTGTATTTATTTAAAGTAGGGTTAGTGAATTTTTAATCATGACTAGTAAATGTTTAAAATCACTGATCCCATGACTAGTGGATATTTATAAAATTCTAGAAGCCCTGGCCTCTGGCACCCTCTGGTAGAAACCCTGTTGTAGGCCTACATCAAATATGATGATCACAAATTCATGATACCGGGTAACTTACATGTGTTTTGGGGGTTCTGGGTTTATTTTTTTATATACAAGGGTGTGTGTGTATTTTGGTTGGGGTGGGGGTTTTTTTTTTTTGGGGGGGGGGGGGTTCTTGATTTAAAAAATATATATTTACTCATACTTTCTTATAAAAGATAGAGAGAAGCATACATAGTATAACCAACGACTTTTTCACCCCTGCAGATTAACAGGCAAAATATTGAAAAACTATTTTCTATTTTCATACATTTACTAGTTAAAAGTTAAATGTAAAGTCAAAGCAAGAGCTATTTTATATTAAGGGGTGATAAACAGCTAAAGATAAAGTTTGTTTTGTTTAATGACACCACTAGAGCACTGGACTTATTTAATCATCGGATATTGGATGTCATACATTTTGTAATTCTGACATATAGTCTCAGCAAGGAAACACACTACATTTATCTAATAGCAGCAGATATTTTGTATGCACTTCCCACGGGCAGGGCACCTCATACCACATAATTGGTATACCAATATCAGTTGTGGACACACACAAAAGGGGGGGGGGGGGGGTAACAGAGGTTCAATCCTTAAAACCAAGCACCTACCAGCCTTGTTTTTACCTGTCCCAACCAATAATCCACTACTGGTTTATCACATTTTGATAAACCAGTTGTAGAGCATTAGTTGGGGCAGGTAAACACCTGTAAACACACACTCTGAGAATGCCTGCCTGGTCCAAAGATCAAGGACTTCAGAAGGAGGTCCCCTTCACCCCACCCACCTCCCAACCTTTACTAGTTTATTAACAATAAGAAAGGACAGGTCAGGTTAATGAGAGCAGGTTATTGTACTCATTCCATCTTACAAACTGTTTTAACATTCACATCACCAAGGACACTAAAACTTATCAACATTCCACAATTTTTGGAACGTAACTGTACTTCCGGGGTAGCACAGATATTTTCACTTGTTTGTCGAGTTTTATTCTATTGTCATTCGCCGATCTTTACAAATCATTACTGTGTATTGTTAACGAAATTGATTTTTAATAGAATTTTATTTCAAATGCTAAAATGTATAGATACGTTTACGGAAAATCTACAGCCCATTTACGATGTATTGCTTCTTGGTAGCCATTTTGGCTTTGGTCCAAGGCCGTGTCCTAAGCCGACGCTAAACTTTTAATTTCTTTCCATGTTTATAAGACTAAGAATAAACAAATAAATAGATGCACATAGTAAAGTAATGGAAAGAAACGTACATCGGCTATTTAACATAATTATGTTTAAACGACAGTCACCAAATTCGAATGATCATTGCTTACCTGTGTAAATTCAATCAAAACTTTTCACCACAACACGCTAAGCATTTACCTGAAGACATATGACCCATTTTTGTAACGGACATGCTGATTGGTTAGTTGACGTATGCTTTTTTTCCAACAGAGGTCAGGGTGATGTCGATATCAGCATTTGTGACCCAGAGGTGTGAATGTGTGAGATTAATTATCATCTGCTTGCGAATTGTCAATAATTCATTGTATTCATGACTGGATTAGTTGAAAATTCAAAATCATTTATTTTATATATGAATAATACAAAATGGAGTAAAGCAGCATTATAAGTTCAGATGAACTTGTTTACAGGTGCGTGTGCAGGGGGAGGGTTTCGACAGTCGAACCCCTTCTACTTGAGTAAATTTTTTGTTTTCAAAACTTAAAAAAAAGAAGGATTCCTCGAGCACAGAGGGGTTTCAACCCCTGAACTCCCCTGTACATAATTTAAGTAGTATTTAAACCCCGAGCAGAAAATCCTGGATCAGCGCCTGTGAGTGTGTTATATCTGAGACAGAGTTAGAGACAGGCAGAGAGGGGGTAGGGGGAGGGAGAGAGAGGAAGCGGGGGTCACTGTGCTCAGAAGGCTGGAAATAAAATTTATTTGAACACCTGAAATTCACAATTTTCTCGGCTGAGCATACGCCCCAAACGCCCCATAACATATATATGTATATTCAGGCCCTTCAAGCTCTCAAATGTTACGAGAGAGAGAGAGAGGGAGGGGGGGGGAGAGACAGACAGAGATAGAGAGAGATGCAGAGAGAGAGAGAGAGAGAGAGAGAGAGAGAGAGAGAGAGAGAGAGAGAGAGAGACAGAGACACAGAGAGACAGACAGACAGAGACGCAGATAAGACGTAATACAATTAGAACGACAGACCTGGACTCCAGACCATACGATAGATTTCAGTCAGAATGATACCAATACACCAAGACACACTGGGTGAGTGTGTTGGGGTGGGGTGGGGTGGGGGTCGGTGATGAAGATGATAGCGATTCGTTTAATGCATATAGCTGCATTTGTGATTGCGAGGAGCAGGGTGTAGCCTGAGTGGTAAGCCGTTCGCCTGATACGCGGTCGGTCTTGGATCAATTCTTGTCGGTGGGTTTACCAGAATGTTTGAAATACAGTAGCCGATGATAAATACATCAATGTGCTCTAGTGGTGAATTTTACTTACAGAATGCAGGACATTGCATTTCAGAACACCTACTTTAAAAATATAAATATTATTATTAATATAGATAATACATGTATATGCGACTGTATTTGTATGGAATTATTTGATTGGATCGTACAGCTGGTCGTTGTAATTAATTATTTCATTGGATCCAACGTGACCATAATGTTTTGACATTTAATGTCAGTAAGTATCATGGGCGTCATTTGGTGGGGGACAGGGGGGATATGTCCCCCCCCCCACTTTTAGCAGTGGGAGAGACAGAATATCTGATGTCCCCCCCCCCCCCACTTTACTCTAAATAATGTTCTCACAGTCACAATGACCTTCATTTTTCAAAATTTTCGGGGGGGGGGGGCATGCCCTTAAACCCCCCCCAAAAAGTCGCTTCACGTCTAGGGCGCTCGCGATTAGTCGCACAAAATATTGTTAGAACCCAATTGTCCCCCCCCCCCCCCACTTTTTCCTTGCAAATGACGCCCATGGTAAGTATAATAGATTAGCCAATGTGATGGTAGCATTCTGCTTCTTCTTCTTTTTTAATTATCGGCGGAACGTAGTCCAGTGGTAAAGCGCTCCCCTGATGCGAGATCGGTCTGGGATCGATCCCCGTCAGTGTACCCATTGGGCTATTTGTCGTTTTAGCCAAGGCATCACAACTGGTATATCAAAGGTTGTGGCATGTGTTATCCTATCTGTGGGATGGTGTATATAAAAGATCCATAATTGTTACTAATAGAAAAATGTAGCGGTATTTCTCTAACACTAATTGTGAAAATTACTAAATGCTTGACATCCAATAGCTGATGGCTAATAAATCAGTGTGCTCTAGTGGTGTCATTAAACAAAACAAATTTTAACTTTTAACTCAAAGACAAATTACGAAGATATAATATTATTACATTTTGTTGTCTAATGTGGTTATTTCGACATTTAGGTTATAGAAAAGAGAGGATACCCGCTACCTCCATATATAGCTTTTATCAACAAAACAGCAAGGAATATTTGATATGCACTTTCCTATACACAGGACAGTACATACCACGGCCTTTGGTGTACTAGTTGTGGGATGAAGTCAGTAAAATATTCCTTTCTTTTCCAATATGACACGTGCATATAAAGTAAAAGTTTGTTTTGTTTCACGACACAACTAGAGCACATTGATTTATTAATAATCGGCTAAATTGAATATCAAACATTTGGTACTTCTGAAATATAGTCTTAGAGAGGAAAGCCGCTACATTTTCCCATCCCAAAGAATCTTTTATATGCACCATCCCACGGACAGGACGGGAATATAAATATCCTTTCCGCATCGCCTGAAGTGAATTTCGTAGCATCTATCACGTTTTGGGTGCAGAAATACCGCCTGTTTAAGATCAGAAATCTATTATTATCCTGACCGATTGGCAAAGTACAGAGGTATCATATGAACACGTGTATAGATCTTCTACACGTCGGAGGCATCATCTAAAACGTGAGTGACTTTCCAGCGGAATCGAGGCTTCCTTCAACATGCTAGGTTTGCTGTCCGCCACTTTCTTCGTCGGTAAATTGTTACAGCCATACCTGCAACTAAGCCGTGATGATGCAGCGCCGACAGCCGCCAAACCGTCCAAGAGTCCTCCGCCACCAGTGGCAGCAAAACCCATCACAGCCACATCCGCCGCCGCCGCCGCTACCGAGAAACCGATTGAGAGAGCCCCGGTGCCAGTGAAAGTTACCAGTATTGCGAAGTCGTCTGCCGTGCCCGTCGCAGTTTCCAAGCCCGCGAAAACTCCAGCCGCAGTTCCGACGAAGCCGAAGTTAGCAGTACCGACGAAGATGACCGAAGCGTGGGCTCAAAGTCAGTTCGAGAAGTTTTCTTTCGACTTTGATGAGGCTGACACTGATAAAAGTGGAAATTTATCGTATTCAGAAGTGAAAGCGATCTTGGAGAAGCGTGGGTGGAAAGGAACCGAAGATGAGGCAAAGGTATTTCACGTAGATTGAATGCATTTTGCATGCAGGTGTTGTACATTTCTTTCTCGCTCACAGAGCGGTACCGTTGTTGGTACGTTGCCAAAGGTGTACACTGTCTGACACATCGGAAATGAACATCATCTTTCGAAGTAAAATCAATAGAATACGTATCTTTAAATATGGATTGATTAAAAATACAGTTATATATTGTTATTGTAGTCTATACTGGATTTTTATTTAAAAAATAAAAAAAATTAAACTACTAAAAGGAAAATAAAATTATGCTTGTTTAATGATGCCACAGATATTGGGTGTCTAACATAATTATATGGTTATTTTGAAGTAAAATCCGTGAAAGTCAGTATATAATCTATCTGTGATATTTGTATTTTTGCACAGTTCTTTACACTGTTTTTATTTAAATCTTGAATTTTTATATTGATGTTGATCTTCACCTTATTTGTTTGCATTACCATAGTTTGACACCCAATGGCCGATGTATTTTTCGTGCTGGGGTGTCGTTAAACATTCATTCATTCATTTCATTCAATAGAATACATATCTTTAAATGCATGTGGATCTAACAGCAGCCAGTTGTAGCTCATGTCCACCAATCAAAACCTTACTTGCAGAATCATGCCAGTGATTGAAAAATAATTTGAAAACATTCCGAATTATCCTGAGGGTATACGACGTATTTCGTGTGAATTACGAATGCCTTAAAACATGTTTTATTTTATAAAATAAATAATTTGTAATGTAAAACTGCGACTGATTTAGTTGGGTTTTTTTTAAATAAATAAATAAATAATTTTTAATGTAAAATTGAAGACTGATAACCCATCCCGTACATATCAGTATGGTTCGCTGTACTGCGGCCACTAAAATAGACTCGCCCGATATTTTTATAATTTGTATGCTCCCAAATAACGTTATAAAAGGCGAAGTGTGATTGGTCAATATTTAAATTATTATTTACAGACGAAATGTTACCTGGACATTGGAGACTACGCAATCTAATTAAAATTAGCTCCACTATTACATGTGGATATAAAGACAGCCAGTTGGAGCTCATGTCCACCAATCAAAACCTTACTTGCAGAATCCTGCCAGTGATTTAAAAATAATTTGAAAACATTCCGAATTATCCTGAGGGTATACGACATGTTTCGTATGAATTACGAATGCCTTAAAACATGTTTTATTTTATAAAATAAATAATTTGTAATGTAAAACTGAAGACTGATTTAGGTGTTGTTGTTTTTTTATATAAATAAATAAATAATTTTTAATTTAAAATTGAAGACTGATAACCCACCCCGTACGTATTGGTATGGTTCGCTGTACTGCGGCCACTATAATAGACTCGCCCGATATTTTTATAATTTGTATGCTCCCAAATAACGTTATAAAAGGCGAAGTGTGATTGGTCAATATTTTATTTATTATTTACAGACGAAATGTTACCTGGACATTGGGGACTACGCAGTGTTAGTTTTAAATCACTGGCAGGATTCTGCAAGTAAGGTTTTGATTGGTGGACATAAGCTCCAACTGGCTGTCTTTAGATCCACATGTAATAGTGGAGCTAATTTTAATTAGATTGGAGACTACGCAGTGTTGCTAGCAGTCTGATTAAAATTAGTTCTACTGGTCTAAATAAGGTTTTCGTAATTCACATGAAACATATCGTATACCCTCAGAATAAGTCGGAATATTTTCAAATTATTTTCAAATCACTGGCATGATTCTGCAAGTAAGGTTTTGATTGGTGGACATGAGCTACAACTGGCTGCTGTTAGATCCACATGTAATAGTGGAGCTAATTTTAATTAGATTGCTTTAAATATAGATTGATTAAAAATACAGAGAGGTTATTACCAGTGTTTTTCGGTATCGTCAATATCATATATTAGGAATAAAAATTGTATTATTGACGATACCGAAATACACGAGGGTAATAATCTCCTTATCATATAATCTCAAGCTTAATACAACGTGTTTTTGTAAACTGTACACGCAGCTTTAATTCCAGTCCGCCATTACTAGATATTCAAATGACGTAAGAATATGTGGCGCGGTGTATTTTTGAATGGAAATGACGGCAAACTCGAATGACGTCATTTTGGATGTCCTTACATCAAAACAAACTAGGTCTTAACGGGGTTTTTTGTTGTTGTTTTCTGCATCTTTAACCAGGTGCTATGCGTTGCTTTTCCGTGAATTATGTAAGATACTCCGGCAGGGGCTGATGGAGAATTGATTTAGGGAGGGGATGCAGCATTTAAAAACGGACACATATAGCGTTGAAACGTAGGTCTACCCTAACATGCATTATGCACATGAATATATTATGGTAATTTTTCCCAGAAGGGCGGGACGTAGTCCAGTGGTAAAGTGCTCGCTTGACGTGTGGTCGGTCTAGGATCGATTCCTGTCGCTCGGCCCATTGCGCTATTTCTCGTTCCAGCTAGTGCATCACGACTGGTATATAAAATTCCCTAGTATGTGCTACCCTGCCTATGTAATGGTGCATATAAAAGATTCATTGCTACTAATGACAAAATTTAGCGTTTGACTGTATGTCAAAATTATTAAAATATTTGACAACAAATAGCCGGTGTTTACTAATACATTAATGTGCTCTAGTAGTGTTTTTTCTCGGGGGAAGTATGCTCCTCGAACCCTTCGTAACAGGTCCAGGCCTTCCAGATCCTCAAAGTTTCTTTCCCCGGCCCATCGCATTGACAGTGGTCCCCTACTTTCGAATACTATTCCGTGGGCCCTGAAACTGACCAAGATATTACATTTATCCCACTAAAACTTCATTTTTTTAATAAATGAATTATATCCATGTGCTAAACACTGGCTTTTTCTTGTCGCTTTGAAATTCGTAGCGGGGAGAGGATATCACGTACCTCTAGAGCCACCACCACCATCACCACTACCATCACCACTACCAACACCCCTCTTGGATCCGCGCCAGTTTCTTTAAAACAAAAAAATCAGTTTCTTCGATGCGCATCTGGAGTCGTTTGTCCTTGAATAGTAGGAAGCGCGCGTATGAAGATGCACGCGCTTTATAGACCGTTAAGAGAAAGCTAGCCAGATTCCGATATACGCACGCTTCGTTGGTTGTCGACGAGTTAGCAGGAATTGCTTAGGTTTTATTAGCTTCCTAGAAAACACACGTGTACTACAACACGCGAATATCAAATTTCTCTCCAACGTTTGGTATAGTATACCGTTATAATGAACCTCTTCAAACTTTGGTATAGTACCGTTGTAATGAACCTCTCCAACGTTGGGTATAGTACCGTTGTAATGAACTGGCCCGTGTCGAACTAATTTGTGTAACAGGCAGCTACTCATATTGAAATCAGAAGTTATAGACCAGTGGAGCAGATTTCAGTCAGATTGCTACTCATGCCCGAATAAATGCACCCCGACCTAATGCCAATAAATTTTCTCTCACTCTTACTGCCATTTTTATCTCCCACCCAATTCTCGTCCACTCTCTCTCTCTCTCTCTCTCTCTCTCTCTCTCTCTCTCTCTCTCTGTGTGTGTGTGTGTGTGTCTGTCTGTCTGTCTGTCTGTCTGTCTTTCTGTCTTTTTCTCTGTCTGTCTGTCTTTCTGTCTTTTTCTCTGTCTGTCTGTTTGTCTCTTTCTCTATATGTCTGTCTCTCTGTCTGTATGTCTGTCTTACACTCTCTCTCTCTCTCTCTCTCTCTCTCTCTCTCTCTCTCTCTCTCTCTCTCTCTCTCTCTCTCTCTCCATCCATACCTCCAAACTTAGACAACTCTGCCTATGCCTCAGTGAATCTGTTCAACTGATTGAGTTTTTTCTTGTTCCAACCAGTGCACCACAACTGGTCAAAGGCTGTGGTATGTGTTTTCCTGTCTGTGTGAAAGTGAATATAAAAGATTACTTACTGCATTTGGAAAATGTAGCGGGTTTCCTCTGTTGACTACGAGTAAAAAATACCAAATGTTAGTGTGCTCTAGTGGTGTCATTAAACAAAACAAACTTCTTCTTGTTACATATGATCAGTAAGGAAAACAACAGATCGATGTCCTTACATTCAAATTTACTTTAGCAGGAAAATCATGGATTTAATGAGTAGCCTTGTTTTGCAATTGGTTTGATCTTCAGGCTGTTTCGATAAACAAACATTACAAGCGTGGCGTAGTCTGAACCTGGGGATAGGGGAACTCGAATATGAACCAAGCGGACGCTTTTGTTCAGCTTTTTACAGGACACCTATAACAATAGCCTAATATTGCACTGTAAAGTAGTGTTTTAGCCTGAATTCCCCGACCGGCCCCCGTGGTGTCGTGGTTAAGTCATCGGATATAAGGCTGGTAGGTACTGGGATCGCAGCCCGATACCGGTTGAGTTTTAACTACTCAATGGGTAGGTTTTAACGCTTCTTTCTCACTAACCACTAACCCACTGTAATGGACAGACAGCCCAGATAGCTGAGGTATGTGCCCAGGATAGCGTCCTTGAACCTTAATAAAACCTTGACAAAAGCGTGAAAATAGGTTGAAATGAATGAATTCCCCGGCCCCATCCTACGCCCCTGGTATTTCCAGTACAGTTTGTTTTGTTTAAAGACAACACTACAGCACATTGATTTATTAATCATCGGCTATCGGATGTCAAACATTTAGTCTTTCGTCTTAGAGAGGGCACCCGCTACATTTTTCCATTAGTAGATAGGGATATTTTATATGCACCATCCTACAGAAAGGATAGCACATACCACGGTATTTGATATATCAGTGGTGGGGTACTGGCTTGGAACGAAAAATAGCACAATGGCCAACCGACGGGGATCGATCTCAGACCGACCGCTCAGCAAGCGAGCGCTTTACCACTGACCTACGACCCGCTCCTAGTATTCCCAAATGCACGCGGTTTCTGATACATAATATACTACATACAATAAATATGGAATACTACAGTACAAAAGTTAAACTTTGTTTTGTTTAATGACTCCACTAGAACGCATTGATTTATTAATAATCGAATATTGGATGTCAAACATTTGGTAATTCCGACATATAATGTTAGAGAGGAAACCCGTTACATGTTTTATATTAATAGCATGGAATCTTTTATATTCACTTTCCCACAAACATGACAGCAAATACTACTGTCTTTGATATACCAGTCGTGGTGCACTGGTTGGGACCCCCCTCTCCCCCCTCCCCTCAGAGATTGTCGAGGTGCACGTTACATGTATATATTTACACACGCCTGTACAGGGGAACGGGGTGTGTGTGTGTGTGTGGGGGGGGGGGGGTGTGTGTCTGGATCGACCCCGCTTGTTCAAAGCGAATTAATTAATGTATTTGCCAGGGAAGCATGATTCGACACCCGTTAGAAACATCGCTCGCCGTCAGTCTTGACACACACACACACACACACACACCCTTGCATAATTTCCTGCACACGCACCTGCTGTATGTTTGTGTATGTGAACAGTTTTAGTAATAGCGATAACATATAAATGCAGAACCTATAAAAAAGATTTAATTATTTATCTTTTTCAGAAAATTTTCGCTGGTTTGGACATGACAAAAGACGGGAAAGTCACAAAAGTGGAATATGTTGCTGCTGTTAAGAAAATCCCCAAAGTAGCGATGAAGTACGTTTGCATTGCTAGTTAAACGATATGTGCAGACATTGTAGCAGGGTGAGGATTGTGGGTAGACTGTATGACTGAAGTAAAAGCAGGAGGGGGTGAGGGTCGAGTCATGCTCTCCTGGAAAATAGCTTGAAAAAAACCTAAACACCGAGCAGAGGTGATTAACCCCCAAAACCCTCCTACACAAACGCCTAATATTGGTGTTGGTATAAAGTACTCCTACTGGCAGCAGCTTTTGCCCTCACCCAAACACTTTTCTGTCCCGGCACAAGGAGTCGGTGTAAGTCGAAACCTGCGCCCATGACAGGCGTGCACTACAAGAGCTTGCTCTGAATGTGCACGTTAAGCCCTGTGACCTGACCTGACTTGACCCAGTAGCTTTTGAGAATTTTCCTAATAGCTCAGTTGGTAGAGCACTGGTTTCTCACACATATCATGTAGAGAGTCCGTGGTTCGAATCCGTTTTTTCTGTTTTTTGTTTTTTTGTTGTTGTTGTTGTTTGGGGTTTTATTTTACACTATTTAAGGCGACGTAGGGACTTGATGTGTTCTTATCACAAGAAAGTTGAACTTTGTTTTGTATAACGAAACCACTAGCGCACATTGATTTATTAATTATCGGCTATTGAATGTCAAACATTTGATAATATTAACATCGTCTTACAAAGAAAACCTGCTACTTTATATGGTGCATATAAAAGATCCATTGCTACTAATGGGAAAAGATGTAGCGGGTTTCCTCTTTAAGACTATATTTCAAAATTACCAAATGTTTGACATCCAATAGCCGATGATTAATAAATCAACGTGCTATAGTCGTGTTGTTAAACAAAACAAACTTTTTTGTTAACTTTAATTATGTTTTTTGCATTCGGTTATTACTAATATTAGACATGAACGTCACAATAGTGAAAATTATGTTGCATTCAGTATAATAGTATGATGATACAATTTCAAATGTACCATATAAAAATACAGTTACTCACCTTTAACTTGTTTTGAGTAGTATATATAAAGTATAAAATATAGACACACACACACACACGATTGTATTTATAAAACAACTTAGAATGTTTATAATCTCACTCGTCATAATAAAACATTTTTTACAATGTCCAAGCTCGTAACCAGCATTGCAAATGCAGGCACGTGCGCAGGGGGGGGGGGGGGGGGGGGAGGTCGAACACACACCCTGTTCAAGGCGAAAAACATTGTCATATCCTGACGCCAGACACCTCGACCCCCCCCCCCCCCCCCCCCACCTGCAAAATTTACTGCGCACGCCCCTGAAATGTCTTTTCTTAAACGCGGGTCTTTAAGCATTGTAAATGTATGTAGTTAAACACGTGTAAGACATAAACAGGCTTTGTACATTCGGCCCCTACTTTTCAAGGTTCTCGATTGTATAGGCCTACAGGACCATACCCTGGTCAACATCCTGGGGGGAGGGGGGGGGGGCACTACTTTTTATAAACAAATGAAACACTATACAAATTAAACCCTGAGATGTGTATGCCATTTTCTGGAGTGAAAAAAAAAGAGGTGAGATTCTCAGAGAGGCAGGTGCACACCCCCCCCCCCCCCCGGCCCCCTCCTACAAGTCACATTTAGTGTGGTGGTTATATATTCAGTATGTATAGGCCTACATATATACAGAAATTGTGCATCATAAAAATTTTGCAATTACCCGCATTTGTCATGATGAGGTTTACTTGTAGAAGGCAGGAAATTGCATTTCAGAACATCTATTTTCAATGTTTATTGATAGGGGTTGTCCTTTTCAGGGTATATTTGCCCTCAGGCAGGCAAAGGTGCATACAAAAAATCCATGGGCCTACTGATATTAATAAAATACGTGCAACAGGTCAATAAATGTACTATTTAAGTGGGGGGTTTTCTGTTTATCATTTACAGAGAGATGGCGCTACGAAGAGCATTCAATATGTTGGACAAGGACAAAAGTGGCACCTTGACTCGCGCGGAGATCGCCGGGGCGACGTCGAAAGACTGCGGCCTTGACATGAAGGCCGAGAAAATCTCCGACCTTCTCGCCGCTCTAGCCAAGGACGATAATCAGAAGTTGGACTACGAAGAGTTCTTGGCCGTGTTTGGCATCCAGCAGGTGGGCCACGCCATGGAGGTGGCCTTCAAGCTGATCGACACGGACGGAAGCGGGTTTCTCACCAAGGAGGAACTCATCAACGCCGTCAGAGCAGACGAGGAGCTGGGCATCCAAGCGGAAAAGATCTCCGCTCTGTTGAACGCGTGGTGTAAAGATGACGACAAGAAGATCACATACAAAGAGTTCGTCAAGGTCTGGATGGCGCAGAAACCCAAGAAGAAGTAAACACTGTGATAATTAATGTTTTTGTTATGGTGGATTGGAAACTGACGTTATTATTTAAAGGAATTTATCTTCTAAGCACTGTTTCCATTGGCAGATTATGACGACCGATTTTTACTGGTTGATCGGAAATCGATGTCATTATTTAAAGTAATTTATCTTGTAACCACGGTTTCTATTGGCAGATTATAATCACCGATTAAAATAAATTTGTATTGGTCGATTCGAAATTGACGTCATTTAAAGTAATTTATCTTGTAACCACTTTTTCTATTGGCAGATTATGATGACCTATTAAAACACATTCTTATTGGTTGATGGGAAATTGACGTCATTATTTATGGTAATTTATTGTTATTTTGTAACCACTACTAGAAGTAGTCTCTTGCTCAGGGTTCCCAACACACACACACGTACGTTCCTGAACTATGTTATTTCTTCCAAATCCAACCACGAATGTAACCCAAGTCGACGGTTTACTTGCATGAATTAGCGTTATTCTTTTTAGGATAAATACATGCCACCTCTGTAGAGATATAAACTTGGATATGCAATTCCAAATAGCAATATCAGCTTCATAATTTCCGTAAGCATTACACACCAATAGGCCTGGTACCTTTAATCTGAAGAGCGCCGATTAATTAGGCCTGTTGACAAAATCTATACAGAAATAAACTGCTGGTTTTTTATTTTTTGTGTTCAATTGTTTGTTGTTATTTTTTGTTTTGTTTTTTTAATCGCATACGTCTTCTAATACATTTGTACACCAGTTTTATATTACCAGATTTCAATATCATCTGTCGTTTTCCTAGAGACGTAGGGATCAAAAGCTTGCATTTCTGTCTGTACACACACATTTTAGTGTGTTTGTGTGCGTGCATCTAGGCGAAGCCGATATCTTATATTGGATGAGCACACACACACTGTCTGTACACGTGTTATGGGACAACAGTCAAATATAAAAGGTTATACCCCCACCCCGGCTACGCCAGGGTGTATGTATGTGTGCGTGTCATGTGCGATATTTTTGCATCCTCAAAGCATACTGAGAATTCAAACTGTGGTGCAAACTTTGTACCCTTGAACAATAAAAATATCATGGATGGGGGTGGGAGGTAGCTCAGTCGGATGAGTGCTTGCTGGAAGTGCTTGCATCGCACCACCTCAGTGGATCCATTCAACTGACTGTTTCTTCTCGTTCCAACCAGTACACCAAAACTGGTCAAAGGCCGTGGTATGTACTTTTCTGTATGTGGAAAAGTGCATATAAAAGATCCGTTGCTGCATTAGGACAAATGTAGAGTTTCCTGTTGGATACGTGTCAGTTATTAAATGTTTGACATCCAATATCCGATGATTAATTAATCAATGTGCTCTAGTGGTGTCGTTAAACAAAACAAATTTTATACCTTTGATTCTACATTACTTGGGATAAAAACAAAATCTGTGACTGGGTCTTAAGATTCGAAGATTTCATTTTTGAAAATGATAGCGAGGTCATAGGTATTAATTATGCAAATGAGGTCACAGGACCAATAGCGGGGAATGTGTCGGTGATCTCATTTGCATAATTGGTATCCTAGTGACCCCTGGACTACTTTTGAACTACCCTAGCTATCAAGACAGATATAAGATTACATGAGGTACAACCAATATAGCCAGAGTACTGTGACTGTAGAGAGCTAGACGGACATTTGGACAGATATTCAGCCCTGTTGTAGGGCTGAATATATCTGTCCAAATGTCCGTCTAGCCCGCAACAGTCGGAGTACTCGGGCTACAACCAATAGATCCCAAAATACATATAACTAGCGAAAGCATTGTTACATGTTTTGTGTAACACCTTGATATATTATATGTTCTTAAAGATATCCGATTGGCTACTCCATGGCTAAACAACGAAGACACACAGACTAGTGAAATGGACACTAATGAAATTTGACTACTATGACGTATACAGTGCAAGCGAATATAGAGTTACAAATGAATCACTAGTAGTGATTCATTTGTAACCCTACATCTAGGGGGCGGTGTTATGTAACTTTATATGCCTGTACCTTTTAGAAATGTGAGGTTATATATTATAAACATAATGCATGCCTATTTTGATGATTTTGGTAAGTATAACCCCCCTGTACATTTTTTTTTTTACTAAATACTTCATTATGAAGATATTATTAAGATGATTAATTATATAGGAAGAATATATTAAAACAATAGTCTGTTTTTAATTATTTCTATTTAATACCATAAAGTTTCAAAATAAAGCTCTATTTTTCGTCTTTATTTTGAAAGTTACAATTCACTCACCAATAAAAAGAAAAACACTTTCATCATCTCTAGTTGTAATTTTATCATTTGAAACCCCTATAGAGAGTTGAACAGTGGTTCCTTTTTAATTTTTATTTTGAGGTTTTACGGTATGGTCACTTCTGCACTAAAATAGTTTAAATCATTACACAATCAGAAATTGCTGAATATTTGTTTTGGCAGGTTTTATCATTTGTTTGCTGTAATCCCAGAAGCTAACATGTCGAGGGCAATATGAAAATCTTCCATTCTAGCACTTGCATTTGCTTGCACCGTATTAAGATAGACACACAGATTTGATACATAGTTTTGTATGGACAATGTCTTGTAGTTTTTCTTCAGTCGAAACAGATCACTTGTCTTTGGCAGAGACAAGCAGCTATCACGACAGTATCGAACTTCAAGATAGAGTCTCCTGACTTGGTCATCATGTGATATTGATCTGTCCGCAATGTAAGTTTTAACATCACTGGAATAGGTGAAAGGTCCCCCAAGGGATTTCAGCTTTTCTAAATCCACGTTTCGTCTTATATCGATTTTGAGGTTTTCACACTCTTTTGCTGAACAGTTTTGTTCGACTAATTTATCCTTTTATTTATTCTTTTCTGAACCGTTTCTTGGTCACATTTATCTTTGTTTCAGTCGATCCTGGCTTTTCATTTCAAATTTCTTTCTTTTCATTGTTTTTGACCACTGTCTGTCTACAAAATCATCACTATAGCCAATTCTTGGCCCTCTTTGATCATTCAAAAACTTTTCTTCTATTTCAAGCATTTTGATACCAGTTTCCCTTTCTAAGATCTTTCTTCTTCTTTCATCCTTAGTAAAAATGTCAAACAAGGTAACCTTTACCCGTTGATTGTATATCTTCATTTTATCCTTCCATTGCTCATTCCGACGCTCAACTCTAGTTTGTACATTTCTGATGAATTCTTTATACAGTTTTTCAATACTTTGAGTAACAGCCTTCACTGTTTGAGTATAAATATTGCAAAACATCCAGTACTCTATTAATATGTAAGCTAAAATTCTTGCAGCATCAGTGACTGATCGCTGAGCTTGACCTGCTCTTTCTGCCCTTAGCAGATACATCATGGCTTCGATGATTGTTTTTTGAACAGGAAGTTTCCCCACCGGCAATGAAGCTTTTTCAATATATATTTCTTCATCAACAATCTTCCGTGACTTTGATCTCATATCTCTGTTTGGGCTGGGGCCACTACTTGAAGTCAACCTTTTTGAAGCCATTTATAAAAATGTTTAATTCAGTGCCAACTGTTTCCTTTAAGAGTTTGACAGAAAAAAACCCTAATATTTTTATTTTTAGTAGAAGTAACACTATGTTTAAAAGAATTGTCCGATTGGTTTGCGGTGCATATGATATAAACAACTGTCTGGCTGTATTGTTGTGACTTGTGTCAAAACATGCAATGTACACAGTCAATCAATGTTGATTGTCATTAACCAAAACCCAAGGATATTGCAGCCTTTAAAAATATATTCAATAAAATAAAACTGCTTTAAAAATAAAAAAAGCTACCATCATAATAAAGGTTTATTATGCTAAATATATTATAACAATCGATTCTACTTTGAATAGTTTAATTTGGTGGTGGTGGTGGTGGGGGGTGGGATTGTATTTCCATAAACACCTATCTCCAATTATGGTTTTTAAAAAAGGCTTTTATCCTACATTTCTTAATACAGAATAAATCAACATGAAATTATCTTTGAAACAGGCTGATAATATTAACGTTTAGCAAATTCTGAATCTTTGGACACCAGGAGCCACTTGATATCTTTGGACCCCATGTACAGGGGGGTTAGCATATAAAATATGGATAATTTTAAGTTGTTTCACAATTATAAAAGGTAACCCCATATTTTGAGATGGTACAGGCTATAAAAAGTATATTTTTTCATATTAACCCCTCCCCCTATCACTACGCCCTTTTACATGGATTACAACTAATTCTGAGGTTTAAAATGATGGGAATGCATGGTTAAAAGGTATCAGGTTAGCCCATTTCCCCCCCCCCTAGCCCATTTCCCCCCCCCCCCCCCCCCCCGAGTATCTATCATTTTCGCCAGGATTTGAGGTTTTGCTCCAGCACTGGGGGGGGGGGGGGGGGGGGCGGCAGTTACCCTGCCCTCGTCTTGTACGCTTATGGTTGTAACTATGATGGGAAAATTTGAAGAAAAAAATATTGGCGTGCACACGGACCAGAGACCAGCAATATATATTTTATGGCCCAACAAGCCCATTGGAATTTGGAAATAAATCTCCAATGGGGAGATACATATACAGTATCTAGTGGGGGGACACAACCCAGATTTATTATTATTATTATTATTATTATGGAGCAGGACAAAAAAGAACAACATACAGGTCTGTTAAATGGTGCTCTTGCTGTCCTGTCTATGGTGAAGTGTGTATATAAAAGATTCACAGATCCTAATCTAGCTTGCAAACTTAAGCTTCTTCAAGTCGTTAAGTTATTAGCAGTTGAAAAATGTATCAATAAATGTTACTTATTTTTAGGGACTGAAATAACATGGGAAAATGTAGCAGGTTTTCTCCAAGTGTCAGAATTATCAAATGCCTGACATCCAGTAGCTAGTGGGTGGGACGTAGCTCAGTGGTACAGTGCTCGCTTGCTACGCAGCTAGTCTGGGATCAATCCCCGTCGGTGGACCCATTGGGCTATTTCTCGTTCCAGCCAGTGCACCACAACTGGTATATCAAAGGCTGTGGTATGTGCTATCTGTCTGTGGGATGGTGCATATAACAGATCCCTTGCTGCTAATCGAAAAAGAGTAGCCCATGAAGTGGCGACAGCGGTTTCCTCTCAAAATCTGTGTGGTCCTTAACCTTTGCAAAAACCGGCCTCGGTGGCGTCGCGGTTAGACCATCGGTTTACAGGCTGGTAGGTACTGGGTTCGGATCCCAGTCGAGGCATGGGATTTTTAATCCAGATACGGACTCCAAACCCTGAGTGAGTGCTCCGCATGGCTCAATGGGTAGGTGTAAACCACTTGCACCAACCAGTGATCCATAACTGGTTCAACAAAGGTGATGGTTTGTTATCCTGCCTGTGAGAAGCGCAAATAAAAGATCCCTTGCTGTTAATCGGAAAGAGTAGCCCATGTAGTGGTGACAGTGGGTTTCCTCTCAATATCTGTGTGGTCCTTCATCATAGGTCTGACGCCATATAACCGTAAATAAAATGTGTCGAGTGCATAGTTAAATAAAACATTTCCTTTCCTTTCCAGTAGCTAATGTTTAACAAGCATTCAGTTACTCAGTACTGGTGAAGCAATACATGTCCCCTACCGAGCCCAACAAAAAATATGTTCGCATCTTCTACATTCAAGGGCCATACATATAATTATGAGAAAGATGGGTAAATTGCCATGAAAGTCAGAGAAGATCTGAAACAGTACATAATAAAGCTATACACAAAATCTCAAGGCACTGCAAAAATAATTATAGAAAACAATGTTCATGTCTCCAAAGTTTAAGGGCCATAACTCTGTCAAAAGTGGGTACATCCACATGAAAGTTAAACTTAATCTGTAACAGTACCGAGTACATAACAAAGCTACAATGTATCAGTGCTTCTAGAATTTTCATAAAAATCCACTAGCCATGGGATCAGTAATTAAAATACTTTTACTAGCCACAATTAAAAATTCACTAGCCGTACTTTAAGTTAATACAATTTTACTAAATAATAGTAATAATCACAGGGCTCGAATTTAATAATTTGTCACACAGCAATTTTTTAAACAATTGCCTTGGGTGAAACGGCCTACCGACGGCAATTTTGAGCCTGCCTATGGCATTATTTTTTTATAGTGACATTTGCAGCAAATAAACATGACTGAAGGGTTATTTTGTTATATGTAAACATTTCAAACATTAAATATTGGCAAGTAATGTACACCAGGTGTATACATTTTGCCATTGTTCAGTAGCTTTACCAATGGCACAAAAATGTTGTCGGTGATCTCAATGACAGCAATTGCCATCGATGCCATTGTCAAGTTCAAGCCCTGTAATCAGATATGTCACCTAAAGAGGAAAATAGAGCTTAAAAACACTAACATTGGAGGTTGGGGTGGGGACAGAATATTCATATTTACAAAATAGACTTAACTGCAACATTTGACACTTTTTTGGTTTTCACTAGCCATCAGGCATGGCAATAGTAGTTATTTACTAGCTCAACACTGAATGTCACTAGCCATGGAAGTGGGGCTACCATAATTTGGAAGCCCTGATGTATACACAAAATTTCAGCTAATATCTTGAGGCATTGAGAAAAAAAATGTCTGGAAAACTGTATGTGGGACAGACAGATACAAAACCTACATGTAATGTCCCCTCCAGTTGGACCAGTAGGAGACTAATAAATCAATGTGCTCTAGTGATGTTGTTTAACAAAACACACTTTAAATTTACGACAGTAAGAAATAAGCTAGTTGGCTTTCAGAGGCCGATCTGGGGGGGGGGGGGGGGGGGGGGGGGGGGGGGGACCCAGTGCCCCCCACCTAAATTTTGCGATAGTCACAATTTTATTATATATTAATTTTGGATTTTTTACGATCCCCATCTTAACCTCACCCAAAGTTCCCTTGGCATTCCACGTCATGTCACTGGAGGCCCCCTTAAATGGATTTTCTGGAACCGACACTGGCTTTATTTTGTGTTGCCAACTGTATAAAACAAACAACAGAACTCATAATATGCAAGTCACGTAAATTACTTTTTCAAAGTTACAAACATTAATCGTGTCATTTGACATTAAGATGTTTTCGTCCCGATGAAATATTCAGTCGAAGGACACGAGCTCTTCTTGAAGTAAACATTACAGTAAAAACTCTTTCCACACACATTGATCATCAGAATGTTTCAAAATGACACGAATCGACAGGTTTCACGGAATCCTTCTAAAGAAAAACAACAGCCTATGAGTACGTAATAATGTCACAAATTTCTTATCATTCCTCCTCAGTTGTATGGTGAGTGTCCGACTGTTTGTTAAATAGAAGTTTCTCTGCCCCAACTGTCAACACCATGGCTGCGACTGCCCACTTGAAGCCTTTGAAGATGCTGTAAAGTCCGGCTCGGCCTGGACCGATGTACGTCTGTGGATGGTAGCGCCAAACTTCATTCCTAAAAATATAATGAAATATTATCTATAGGCATGTTTATAGGTACACAAGGTTTTTTTAACCTGGGTTAAGAGCCTACATGCAGAAAAAGGTGGAGATAAATTGCAGAGCTTAAAATTAACCTGGGTTATTTCGAGTCCATAACTGAATTGTATATATCTAGATTAAATCCTTTTTTTTATCTGGGTAACAGGGGAAAAAAAAAAAAAAAAATTTTTATTTAACGACGTACTCAACACATTTTATTAACGGTTATATGGCGTCAGACATATGGTTAAGGACCACACAGATTTTGAGAGGAAACCTGCTGTCGCCACTACATGGGCTACTCTTTCCGATTAGCAGCAATGGATCTTTTATTTGTGCTTCCCACAGGCAGGATAGCACAAATAATTGCCTTTGTTGAACCAGTTATGGATCACTGGTCGGTGGAAGTGGTTTACACCTACCCATTGAGCCTTGCGGAGCACTCACTCAGGGTTTGGAGTCGGTATCTGAATTAAAAATCCCATGCTTCAACTGGGATCCGAACCCAGTACCTACCAGCCTGTAGACCGATGGCCTAACCATGACGCCACCGAGGCCGGTCTGGGTAACAGGGTTAATCAGGGCTTCTAGAAAAAAGAAAAAAAATCCACTAGCCATGGGATCAGTGATTTAAACAATTTACTAGCCACAATTAAACATTCACTAGCCCTACTTTACTTTAAGTTAATACAATTTTACTAAATAATAGTAATAATCAGATATGTCACCTAAAGAGGGCAATAGGTCTTAAAAATACTAACATCAGGGGTTGAGGTGGGGTCTGGATATTCATATTTACAAAATAGACTTAACTGCAACATTTGACAATTGTTTTTTTCACTAGCCGTCAGGCATGGCAATAGTAGTTATACTAAAACGCAAAAGAAACGCAGGTTCTGAAAATGCGAAAGAATTGCACTTTGTAAAGCAGTATCTTTGGTGGAATTGAACCTCCAACTGTGTTAAAGGACATGGCACACACCCACACCGCAGTCCCACCTGCGTGTCAATTTCATTACCTGTGTGACGTCACGAATTCTCAAAACACGTTGTTTGCACGTGCTGGATCATCCGTATCATGAATCCAGTGCAAACACACTCATTGAAATGCGTATAAAGCCTACACACCTGGATTTAATCGCATAAATTCAATTTGAGTAGTGACAGACAACAGAATCACATTTTAAAAATGCCGCGACTGACGCAACTCCAGCGAGGGATGGCCATCGGGATGTTGCAAGCCGGACAGACCCGTACTGCTGTAGCCAGACAATTGGGATGTCATGTTTCGACAATCGCACGCCTTTCTCAACGTCACCAAATCACTGGATCTGTGAACGATCGACCACGCACCGGCCGCCCGAGGGTGACAACCGCAGCCCTAGACCGGTACATCCGGGTGACCCACCTTAGGAATCGGATGCTGCCAGCAGCTAACACCGCTCACCAGGTGCGTGGTCCACGTGGTCCAGTGTCCGCCGATACCGTCCGACGCCGTCTGAGGGCAGCAGGACTCCGTAACCGCCGTCCTTATGTGGGACCAATATTGACCCCTCGGCACCGCCAACAACGTCAACAGTGGGCGCAACAACATCAAAGATGGCGACGTGGCCAGTGGCAACAAGTTCTGTTTACTGATGAGAGCCGTTACAATCTTTCCAACGCTGATGGCCGAATCCGAGTATGGCGACGTCGACATGAACGTTACTCCGACTGCTGCGTTCTGCAGGCCGACCGATGGGGCGGGGGTAGTGTGATGGTGTGGGGTGGGTTCTCATTCAACCACAGAACACAACTTCATGTGTTCAGACAACGCGTTAATGCCGCCGTGTACCAAAATGACGTCATCAACAATCACGTCGTTCCCTTCTTTGCCGCTCACCCACGTGTGCGCTTGCTGCAGCAAGACAATGCCAGGCCGCACACTGCCAGGGCAACACAGGCGTTGCTGGCTCAGCACAACATCCCAACGTTGCCGTGGCCAGCCTTATCACCGGACATGGCGCCTATCGGACATGGCGCCTATCGAACACGTCTGGGATGAAATCGGACGTCGCCTTCAGGCTCGCGGACAACCTCAGAATATGCAGGCGCTGGAGGCAGCATTGGTCCATGAATGGAACTCACTCCCTCAGGCATTCTTTCAACGGCTTGTCAACTCAATGAGGAGACGTTGCACTGCCTGTTTGAATGCCCAGGGTGGTCACACGCGATACTGACTTTGACAATGCTACAGGTCGTCTCTTTCACATTTTTAACATGGACCCCCACCCTACTTTATGACATGAAACAATAGCCAAAAAGGAATTCAATCAAAAATTTCCAACACCAATGTGTGCCGAATTGGTGTAGCTCCAAAATAAATGTTGAAATCTTCATTTCGTTTTGTTTTTTTAATATTTTATATCCAATTTAATGAGAACCTGCGTTTCTTTTGCGTTTTAGTATATTTCCTAGCCCAACATTGAATATCACTAGCCATGGGAGTGGGGCTACCATAATCTAGAAGCCCTGCATGGTTAATTTTAAATTACATTCTCTCGGGTAGACAGATAACTCAGATTACATGTAAATTGTAGTCTTGGCTCCACTACAGACACCAAAGTGGTTATCCACTTCTACTATAGTAATAACATGTTAGTTAAAACCTTGAAAACAAAATCTAAATGATATGAAAGGACATGAATCAAGCAGGACCATGTGTATTGTAAATACACATGTAGTTGGAGATGTCTTTTTATGGATTTTTCTTCGAAACTGAGTACTGCAGCATTAATAGTACATGTACGCCATCAAGGAGTTTTAAAATTCCACATCATAGGCAAGACACACAAACCTGCATTATGACTGCAATCAGCAGGGCTTCTAAATTATGGTAGCCCCACTCCCATGACTAGTGATAATCAGTGTTGGGCTAGTGATAATCAGTGTTGGGCTAGTAAATAACTACTATTGCCATGCCCGACAGCTAGTGAATCATTTTTAGTCAATGTTGCAGTTAAGTCTGTTTTGTAAATATGAATACCCTGTCCCCACCACAACTCCCCAATGTTATTAACTTAAGTAGGGCCAGTGAATTTTTAATCATGGCTAGTAAATAGTAAAAATCACTGATCCCATGGCTAGTGGATTTTATAAAAATTCTACAAGCCCTGAATTAGGCTTTGTGCCACATATTATCAGTATTAAAATTTTTATCATCAAAGCATTGAACTGATTTTTATACCCACCATACAAACAATAAACACACCTATTTCCCTCTTCCCCTTTTAGTATAAAAACACTTCCTGATTAGAGGTTGTGTCCACATTAACTTCCGAGTAAGCGTGTTTGAACACTAAGGATAAAGACACTGGTCTGCTAAATACATGTTAATAACTTATAAATACACATTATACCTTATAAATACATACAAACACACATTAGTTCATTAACAACAACAACAACAAAAAAATAATATCATGGGTGAACTATGCTATATGTCACCACAAGAAAGTACAGCACAGGTTCGTTTGCATAGGAGCATGCATCAGGTTTCTTCATGTAGCATCCAGACAGGTTAACAACATGTTAAGTTTAATCATTAATGTCATGACTGGACTCGAGAATACTCAAACTAAAGCTCTGTGGCATCAGATTCAGGAAAAATTAGTATGTTAGACACAGTGGCATGAGTTCGACCCGTACCAATGGTTAGGGTAGTTTTAGGTACATAGGGTTAGGGTTAGTCTTTAGAGTCTTTGATATAGAGAGGTACAGGTGGAACTTTCTGACACAGTAGCTTGCAACCATTTGGTTGTCAACAATTGCATTTGAAGCATTAGCTTACATATGATAGCCTTTCCTCTAGTCTTACCCCACATATCAATATCAATAAGGGGTAGGGCTGGAGGTCAATCGAGCTACAGACGATATGTTAATAATAATTTTAAAACATACATAACTAACAAACAGGGGGCGAACTGGCAAACAGTTGGGGCAGACTGACAATTTGCTGGGAGTGAACTGGTCAAAATAGGAGGGGGTCAAACTGTCAGTCTGACTCCCAGGTATCCCCAAACAATAAAGTTAGATTATGTTATAGTACTTTACAGCGGTTGCAAAACGAAGTACTAGTAGGCGTTGAAACTGACAGAGTAGGAGTTGGGGGTTTATCGAGAGCTACAGACACTCAGTAATGGGGGTACACGAAGGGGGGGGGGGGGGGGGGGGGGGGGTGTGTTTATATGGGCTGGAGTCTGTTACTACAGAAGTGTGCAATGTAGTCCACTTGTAATGCATATAGTTGGTGAAATTGTTGGCCCAAGAATAGAACAAGTATGACTGAGTGGTTTTCCGTTTTAAAAACAAGCTATTTTCCATTTCATGTTTTTGTAAATTCTGTTTCATTTCCATTTCAGACTACAATATGCAATTAACAGTTGAACTAACACAAGTTGTGACAAATTAAAGTCTGAACCAAATTGTTAACAACTACAATAAATTACTCTCCTACCTTTAATTTCCGATACATTTCCCCCAAATTTTGTTTAGACACAAGTTGTGAAAAAACAATTACAGTGACACAGATTCCACATATGAGACTGTAACGATGTTGCCAGTGTCGACTTCGCTGAGATAGCATAGGGCAAAATGCATGCAGTTTTCTGCCGTCTGCCATTTTGTTTCTTTATGGAATACTCTTCAAGAGGGGTGAAAGCCTCCAAAGTATGTGTCATAACTAATATAAAATCAATGGTCTCTAGTGGTATCATTAAAAATAATAATAATAATAATAAAATTAATATGATGTCGCTATTTGTCATTAAATCAAAGTAACCCTACATATTAGTAGCGAAAAATCAAAGCAAAGGCTACAATTATAATAACTACATGTACTGTCTAACAATTAAGTGCACTGCAGTTAGGGTTCACAAAACGTAAACATTTATTTTTTCATCTCTGTGACAGTCTAACGTCGTCTGCAAATTGAAGTATGCACATGACACATCGGAAATAAAGTAACACTGCAACGTTCAGCCAGCCGTTTTTTGCTAAACGTTTGCAAACACATTTTGACGGGTGGTTCCAGAAATGGTCATTCGGTTTAATGTGTAGCGTAAAAAGCTGTCTTCCAAGACAAGCGTTCGCAACAAACCGCTGGCTAAACTTACTCCTGGAAAAAACCCAGTCCCATCTGCGCAGGTGCAACAGACTAAGCAGTAAACCAGCCCCAAGTTCAGCCAGCAAATGTTTCGCTAACGTTTGTGAAGTATTTGATTGGTTCCCAATGTCACCATTTGGTTTACCGTGAAGTGCATAATCCAGTCTAGCGTTTTCCAATAGTACTGTGCACGGGTCAATTGTCAGTTTACAAAGTGTGGTAATAGTAAAATAGTATTAATTTTTTTAACTTTGTGGAAAATCATAATTCCGTTTCCAAATGTAAATTCCTTTTCACAATGGGAATTCCGTCCGTTTTTCACGATCGCAGAAAATCACTGGGTCTACTGTGCTCATGAATCAAAACAAAATATATTTTAAAAACAAAGGCAATGAGCAGTAATGGACGCTGTATTCGTGGGAAACTCAAAGTTTTCCTGAAGAAATTAACCCATAGAAGCCGAGCTATACATTCAGACAAGAACCAAGAATATATGAACTGGAGTCTGAGCAACTGTGGCGAAAATAGACGTCGGAAATGAGGGTAGTAAACGTTGCATGCAACGCCTTGCTTTGCAACCATTGACTTTAACGTTATATCATAAAGAGTAAAGGTAGGACACTTCCAACTGAACAGATTTTTTAAATCTTCTCCAAAAATAAATTATAACATATTTAACAACGAAAAGTTATACAATACTGAAATCGTAAATAATAAACTTACATGTATTTGTTCAACATAAGTTTAAAGTTGATTACAATTCCTAGATGCAATGTGTATGAAATTATTTTTTTTGTTTTCACAAGGCCGACAACTCTTTTTCATTATTTTCGTGTATTTTCCTCATCATCATGAACGAATGCTAATAAATGCAAATTGTACAAATGCTCATTTCGTGTCCGAAATTGACAGGGGCAGAAACGTCTGGGACAAACATGCAAGTTAACATTTTAAGTTATTTCAATAAATATTATTGTTATTGAAATAAACTTACGTTTGTGCTCGTGAGGAAGGTGTGAAATACACAAGAATAATGCTGAAAGAGTTACGCACCCTCCATTTCTATAGTACGCTACGCATCCATCAGGATAAAAAACAAACTTTAACTCAAACTCTACTTAATTTTAGATGGTACCGGTAAGTACAATTCATTGGTTTAATTTATGAAAATTAAATTAATTTTACATCAAAGAAAGAAATGTTTTATTTAACAACGGACTCAACACATTTTATTTACAGTTATATGGCATCAGACATATGGTTACGGACCACACAGATACATTCCCAAAATAAACTCCCAAGAACCACAAATTTACGTCTTTTGTCTTTCAGTGCTGTTTGTCAGGACTTACACAATTATGTGTTCTTTTATTTTCAGTCTAATATCATTATTTGTAAATTGAGATAGAACCAAAAAGACTGTCATCAGAAAGTAATTGTGCGTGTGTACAGTGGTGGAAAAATACCATTGCCCGACTCCCGTGTACAATAATATTTCATGGTCGGGCAACAAATATTGGTACGCCAGCTTGCCCGTGGGCAAGTAAGGAATTGTTGTTGTTTTTATTTGTTTTTTTATTTTATAAATACATGTACTTACCTTAAGCTAAGACAAGTTCTGTGGCTCACCTATATTTATGTCTTAAAATACTGTTAACTAGTAAAGTGAATAACTTACTCAACAAAACAACGAACGATCGATAACATGTTTTAATTAGTTATGTGCAACCGCCTATCAATAGTGTTAGAGTAGTCTCCCTTGTAAACATTTATTTTTATCATGACGCAGAAACCCAAATCGATTGTAAAAGGAAAAGGGACCTTGGTAAATGAGACGATATTAGCAAAGAATAAAAAAAATTATGACAAAAATCGGAAACTTAAATTCGTACCGAGTTGGAAGGAACAGTTTCCGTGGGTCATTTACGATCGCGAAGCTAATGTCATGACATGTTCTGTATGCTGTAAATTCCCGAGCATTAATGCAAAAAATCTGCAAATTAGTTGAGCTGATGTTCGTAATGAGTCTGTGCACGGCTATATGCGAGAGAACGTTCTCCAATATGAACTTAGTCAAGACAAACCACAGGACTTTTTTAAACCAAGAGACACTTGAAAACACTCTGACAGTAATGACACATGGACCCAAGACACTGAGAGATTTCTGCCCTAGAGTTGCTATACGGGAATGGCCTATTCGGATTCAAAGTGCCCAGGGTACATGCCATATCCTATCTTTAGAATCTGATACGGCTGAAGGTGGACCAGAAACTTCAACAAAACCAGTGGATTAAAGTAAACAAATAAAAATCAGAAAAGTTTCTTGTTATTCACTTAAAAATTCAACATTCATCACATAAACAATCTGGGCAAGTATTGTATATAGTTTTTACTTGCCCTAGGACAAGTACATTTATAAAATAATTTTCCACCCCTGGTGTGAATGTGTATATAAGCATGTGCGTGCGTAAATGTATGAATATGTGTTACACAGTTGTTAAAATTAACACTTTTTGGATTTAGTTGTTTAATATATATATGCTAATGCTCATGCTGTATTTACTATAAAATAAACTTCAAAGTTTAGTTTTATTAGTTAATTAGAAAGTGGTCGAATACTGGGTCAGCTGGTCGAATACTGGGTCAGCTGGTCGAATACTGCATACTGTTCCTTGTGGCACCTCAAACCTACTCTAGTCGGCATATACAGCATGAACAAAACTTGGGTCTATTCAATGTATACTTTATAGCATTGCCAGTAAGTATTTATGAAGAAAACCAAATAATAGCAAATGCCAATAAAATGAACATGTTATAATAATCCTTTCTTTCTTAAGTGGTCAAATACTGGTCCCGTTGTCCTATAGTATTTGTATTAGGGCTTTCTGTTTGGGGGTACACGAAGCGTAGCTGAATGTGGGTGCTGTCGGGTTTCTTTCTGTAGTAAGTGTATTAGTGATTAATATGTGGATTTTTTTGTATCACAGGTATTTGACGTCAAACATAGGATTGTTGTGGTATTAGAGCGGGACTCGTTGCCTACCGTTTGGTAGTCAGGAATTGCCAAAAAAAGACATAGGTTGGTCTCTGACTGTAATGAGAGCGTGTTTATGTCCAAATGTCCGTCTAGCTGTCTTACAGTCAGAGTACTCGGGCTAGCTTGCCTACCTGATCCATGGATCCTTTAAACCTTGCGATTGTAACGCTTTCTGTAAATTCTCCAGCTCCTTTATTCCATCAATTTTATACTCCCGCCAGTCAGGAATGACAATATTGTTGCCATGCCCCATGATGTCACAAAGTAATTGGAACTTATACAAAAACAAAATTCACCTTTTCCAACCTTCACACAAACCGGAAGTTATTTGAGGATGTTATCTACCGGATGTACCAACAAACTGTAATTTCTACCAATGCGATGCGCATGTGACTACCCACACTCACACACGCACACACACACACACACACACACACACACACACACACACACACACACACACACACATTCCCGTCTCGTATTCTTAAGAATACGTGTGGTTGAGGTCGAGTAACCAATAAAAGTGTGTTAATTTACATACTTTAAAGACCATTAAGCAAATTAAAAATAAACACGTACTGATGTTAACAATTAGTGTACTATTGATATGTAAGGATCCATCCCCATCGGTGGGCCCATTGGGCTATTTTAGTTTCCGCCAGTGCACCATGACTGCATATGTATTAAAGGCCATGGCATATAAAAGATCCCTTGCTACTAATGGAAAAACAATGTAGCGCGTTTATAACACGACATAACAACAATGATAAAATGCTTGACATCTAATAGCCGATGATTAATAAATCAATGTGCTCTAGTGCAGGGCTATAGCTAGCAGGGGGGAGGGGGGGGGGGATCCGGAAAGCATTATAGAAACTTAAAGAAAATTCTCTTCTTAACTGTTTAAGTTTTAAACTATTAACTACTCAGTTGCCCCCCCCCCCCCCCCCCCGACAAAAAATCGTAGCTACGGCCCTGTAGTGGTGTCGTTACACCAAATAAACTTTACCTTTAGTACTTTATATAAAAATAAGGTAATGAAGTTTGTAAATGTACACAATGATTACTCTAAGTGAAGGTGTATACCAACGCCCTGTTAAAATGCAGTTGTACCTATATATATTTATAGTTAAATAGTTAAATGACATACTATTGTCAAATTAAGTTAAAGTTTGGAATAAATGAAATTAAACTGAAAGAGGGTCAGAAGGTGGGATTGATTTGATTTCAACTTATTTTCGTGCTTATATCCAGTTACGGTTTATGCACGCTACCCTGGGCACACACCTCAGCTATCTGGGCTGTCTATCCAGGACAGTGGGTTAGTTGTTAGTTTGTTAGTACGAAAGAAGAGGTTGTAGTGGCCTTACACCTACCCATTGAGCCCTTGAGAACTCGCTCTGGGTTGGAGCCGGTACCGGGCTGCGAACCCTGTACCTGCCAGCCTGTAGTCCGATGGCAGAAAGTGGGAAGCAAGATGATGTACAATACTAAGACAAAGGAAGGGTGTAAAGTAAGACCCTATAGTTTTTAAACACTATATGACGTGTTTTTCAGTAGGCCTATTCGAATCGGTTTGATCATTCACCTCGGTGATGTCGTGGTTAAGCCATCGGTTTTAAGGCTGGTATGTACAGGGTTCGCAGCCCGGTACTGGCTCCCACCCAGAGTAAGTTTTAACGAATCAGTGGGTAGGTGTAAGACCACTACACCTTCTTTTTTCTCTCACTAACCACTGACAACTAATAACTAACCCACTGTCCTGGACAGACAGCCCAGATAGCTGACGTGTGTGCCCAGGACAACGTGCTTTAACCTTAATTGGATGAAAGCACCAAAATAAGTTGAAATGAAATGAACTAACAACTAACCCACCGTCCTGGACAGACAGCCCAGATAGCTGTGTGCCCAGGACAGCGTGCTTGAACCTTAATTGGATATAAGCACGAAAATAAGCTGAAATGAAATGATAATTAAAATGCCACATTAATTGTATCTTATTGTTTAGATTATCTATTTTCGTACATCCGAAGTATTTCTAGCCACCCTGGCGTTTGTAATACCACGAAATGCATTTTTTTTAAAGTATAATTCTAAAAACGCGTGCACCTTTGAGAAGTAACGGTTATCAAGGGCGTCGGAAGGAATTTGACATTGGTGCGGAGGAGACGGTGGGTGTGGGCGGGGGTCCTCCTCTTGCAGATGGTGCTGCAGGGGTGTTTCCACTTGAAACATTTTTAAAGATATCTATATAAGTATATATGTATACCGTTCTCGTGACGCCTAGATTTTTTCGAAAGTTGCCCGTCGTGATTCCTTATAACTTACAAACTTGTATTATTATATACTAGCGTTTGCAGCTAGAGAAAATTACATAATTAGCGTGTCGTATACCCTCAGGATAATTCGGAATGTTTTCAAATTATTTTTAAATCACTGGCAGGATTCTGCAAGTAAGGTTTTGATTGGTGGACATGACCTCCAACTGGCTGGTGTTAGATCCACATGTAATAGTGGAGCTAATTTTAACTAGATTGGCACACTATTTATTTAAAACCATTTGTAACCACGCAAGAAATAAAACTTAGATGGTTCCAATATAGAATACTTCATAGAATATTAACTACTAATAGTTTCGCATATAAATTAAAATTAATTGACAGTGAAACGTGTACGTTTTGTCATGACGGAAAAGAATCTATAGTGCATTTATTTTGTGAATGTAAAATTGTTCAGAGCTTTTGGAATGATTATTTAAATTGGTTATCAAACTCATGTAAGCATATATGTAATTTAAAGCTTTCTCTTCAGCTAGTGATATTTAAATTGGTTATCAAACTCATGTAAGCATATATGTAATTTAAAGCTTTCTCTTGAGCCAGTGATATTTAGATGTAAAGATAATATTAAAACAGATAATGTTTTTGACCTGCTACTATTATTAGCTAAATATTTTATATATAAATGTAAAGTGCAAAGGGTCCATTAAATATTATACATTTCTAAAACGAAGCTAAACAAAGATATAAAGTAGAAAAATGTTTTTATCGGAGTAAGAAGAATCTTAATAAATTCTTCACCAAGTGGTCAGTGTATTGTTCTCTCTGTGAACAGACCTAATTTTTGTAACTTTCCTTGTGCATCGCATTAATAATAATAATAATATATATATATATATATATATATATGTATATATGTATATATGTATATATGTATATATGTGTATGTGTATGTGTATGTGTATGTGTATGTGTATGTCTATCTATCTATCTATCTATCTATATATATATATATATATATATATATATATATATATATATATATATATATGTGTGTGTGTGTGTGTGTGTGCAAACCGGGGGAATAATTGTTATATATGCGTTTAAAGAGTGTTCCATGATGCATCGTTTGGTGCAAAATCATGGCCATAGGTTAACAGAAACTGGGAGAAATTTTGACCAAGTGTGGTAGGGGTTAAAAATAAAAACACCCACTTAATAACTGGTATGACCACCTCTTGAATTGACCACTGCAGTGCATCGCAGGTGCATAGAATTGACTAAAGTGTTGATTTCTGCCTGTGGAATATTGTTCCATTCCTGATTGAGCGCTTGACGAAGTTCGTTGACGTTTGCGGGTGGGTTGGGACGACGCCTCAATCGTCTGTCCAGACTATCCCAGGCATGCTCGATGGAGTTGAGATCAGGACTTTTAGTGGGCCAGTCATCAATGAAATCAATGTTATTTGTCCTAAGAAAATTTACAGTGTCTCTAGCTGTATGAGAGGTGGCATTATCATGCTGAAAAATCGAGATGTTGGCGTTGTTATGGAACAGACGAATGACGTGATGAGCGAGAATGTCATCGCGGTAACGTTGAGCACTTAAATTGCCATCAATGACGACTAGTGGTGAACGATAACCATGGGCAATGGCTGCCCAGACCATGACAGAACCCCCCATCCCCGAAACGATCTCGTTCAAGAACACAAGTCAGCATAGCGTTCATTTCTCCAAAGGTAGACGCGCACCCTGCCATCACCACGTTGTAAAGAAAATCGGGATTCATCCGAAAAAAGAACGGTATTCCAGCGTTGCCGTATCCAACGAGTGTGTACACGTGCCCAATTAAGACGATTTAGACGATGACGTTGCGTTAAAACGCATCCGACGTAAGGACGTCGTGCGTGTAAACCGTTCTCCCGCAGACGATTACGAACAGTTTGCCCACTGATTCGGTTATTGTGAAGTCCAGGTGTGTTAGCAGCAGTAGCAGTGGCAGTTTGGAATCGATTGCGCAAATGCGTGTTCATGATATAGCGGTCTTGACCACGTGTTGTAACACGCGGACGTCCACGAGGTGGCAAGTCGTTGGTGCTTCCTGTCGTTCGAAATCTTACGTGAAGATTTCGTATCGCTCGACTAGAACTCCCAACATGCCTTGCAATGTCTTCTGTCGACATGCCAGCACCAAGCATGCCAATCGCCCGTTCGCGTAAATTATACGGTATTCTTGGCATACTAAAAATGCTACAATGTAAAAAACGTTAATTGTTTTTACAAATTTTGAAGCGTTTTCGTTCACTTGACAACAATGTCAGTAAAACAAGTAAAAAAAAATTGACCGAATACTACACGGGACATGTCGAACCATGCATGCATGTGCAAATTGAATTTCACGTTGTCGACGATTAACAGTGCAAAAATAATCGATATAATTCATAAATCCTGATAATACAGCTCAAGGCTAATACTACCTATATAATTTCATTACACAATGAATTCTTTAACACAACAAATACTATATGTACAAATCGGAAGTTTCTTTTTTTTGTTCAGTATATATATACACACACATATATATATATATATATATATACATATATATCATGCGCGTATTTTAAATATTTATGTACGTCGTTCATAGAATGGAAAAGGATGAAAGTGTGTGTTGTGTTTTTTGCGTGAGAGAGATAAATGGATAGCTACATTGATTAGAGAGAGAGAGAAATAGAGAGAGAGAGAGAGAGAGAGAGAGAGAGAGACAGAGAGAGAGAGACAGAGAGAGACAGAGACAGAGAGACAGCAGACAGACAGACAGAGAGAGAGAGAGAGAGAGAGAGAGAGAGAGAGAGAGAGAGAGAGAGAGAGAGAGAGAGAGAGAGAGAGAGAGAAGAGGCGGGGATGGAGAGGGGTTGGGGTGGGGTGGGGTGGTGTTTGGAAGCCAGTACAACTAAAGTATTATATTATGTTGTTTTATTATGTTTTATGTACACAATCCATGGTTTACCCTTGGCATTAGATGTTCTAATTGTAAACAAGGGGCTGGCAATAAAATTTTAAAAAAGAAAAGAAAGAAAAAAAAGAGAGCGATCACTGTAGGTCGGATTATAGTTTTAGAGGGTATTTCCTCGTTTCCAAGTCGACAGATTCTCGTTTCATGTCATTGTAACTTTATCCAGATGTGTTAAAGGTTTGTAGATAACTAAATTTAAGTGTCCAAATCTACAACTTTAAGATACATGTTCATACATGGCATTTTGTCTACACTGCATCAGTAAGTGTGTACTTTATATGCCCCGTATAGTTCCAATATACAAATCAGTTCCTATTGCCGATAAATTAATTCGTTTCAGCTTATTTTTATATCCAATTATGGTTCAAGTACGCTGTCTTGGACACACACCTCAGCTATCTGGTGCAACTTTACACGGAACTTTATTTTGGTTTTGCGTATTCCAGTGGTAAAGCGTTTGCCTGATGCGCGATCGGTCTAGGATCGATTCCCGTCAGTAGGCCCATTAGGCTATGTCTCGTTCCTGCCAGTGCATCACTACTGGTATACCACAGGCCGTGGAATACATGTGTTATCTTGTCTGTGGGATGGTTCATATACTAGTATTAAAATATCCCTTGCTACAAATGGAAAAATGTAGCGGGTTTTCTCTCTAAGACGGGGCGGGACGTAGCCCAGTGGTAAAGCGCTCGCTTAATGCGTGGTTGGTTTGGGCTATATCTCGTTCCAGTCAGTGCACCACGACTGGTATATCAAAGGCCATGGTATGTGCTATCTTGTCTGTGGGATGGTGCATATAAAATATCCCTTGCTACTAATGTAAAAAATGTAACGGGTTTCCTCTATGACCATATGTTTGACATCCAATAGCCGATGATTAATAAATCAATATGCTCTAGTGGTATCGTTAAACAAAACAAACTTCTTCGTCTCTAAGAGTATAATATGTCAGAATTACTAAATGCTTGACATAGTGTTGGTATAAATTGCTCCTACTGGCAGTAGCTAGTGGGAATTTCCCTATTAGCTCAGTTGAGTTGGTTGAGCACTGGACTTTCGTACTGAGTCTGCACGTGGTTCGAATCCCCAAAGTAGAGGTCGATTTTTCTGTTACATTTCCAAATGTTTGACATCCAATAGCCGATGATTTATAAATCAATGTTCTCTAGTGGTGTCGTTAAACAAAACAAACTTTCTCACAAGTTCCAAATTGTGAACATTTCACCAAGTGGAGAGCGTTCAGGCGATTTATAGGTCAACATTGCACACCACCAACTCATAATTACACGAATGATTTGTGTTTGTTCTGACATTTTTTTTACGAGTTGTGAAGAATGAGGCAGAACATCGTACCCAAGTTCACAAGTTGTGTTCACGGGTTATTTTGCCAAACGAACGCTCTACATAACTTATGAAATAATGTTATGGAATGGGAATATATTTGACTGGTTGTCTAGCAGCATTTATCGTAATAAAGATTGAACACCAGTAAAATAGAACTTCGACTGATATTCACGCAACAAATAATTTTGCTTACAACTGCTATACTAGGAAGGCGGAGCTGACGACGCAGAGTCCAGTTAATATAAAGATTGAGGAAATTCCAAGTTCTGACACTGACATCATAAACAAATTTTGTTTTTCGTTTATTATGGCTGGTTGGATCTTTAAAAGTGTTTGCTGTTTTCTAATCGTATCATTATTGAGTACGTATTAATCATGAAATGGAATACTAAAGACGGGGAAATCGAAGGAGACTGATCGGGAGGGGTGGGGCTGTTTAACAAAATATGTAAATAATTAATAAAATGATAATCCATTATCAATCATTTTTGAGATACGGATCGTAAATGTTGTTTGAAAGCCACTGTTATTTGTCCTCGTATGTTAACTGTTTAGTGAAAGGTTAGAGTTGATTGACTAAAATTATTATTTGAAGTTAAAGGGACAGACCCTATACTATAGTTTCAACCCATGAAAATTAAAACAAGTCAAAACCAAAATGTTAACAACAACGATAAATTGCTCTCCTGCCTTTATTTTTTGTTAGATTTTACTCACGTTTTGTCCAGACAGAAATCATGAAAAAACCCATTACAGTGACACAGATTCCACATAGGCTACTAGATGATAATCATGTCACCTATATCGACTTCGCTGAGATCGCATAGGGCAAAAAACATGTAATTTTGTGCTGGCTGCCATTTTGACTTTTTATGGAATATTCTCCAAGAGGGGTGAAAGGATATGACTTAATCTAACAATGTCATAACATGTTATGATATAAAATCAAATGTGATGACATCATATTAATTTTTTTATTATTATTATTTATTTGTTTAAAGATACCATTAGAGATCATTGATTTTATATTAATTATGTCACATACTTTGGAGGCTTTCACACCTCTTGAAGAGTATTCCATAGAAAAAAAGCAAAATGGCAGACAGCAGAAAACTGCATGTATTTTGCCCTATACTATCTCAGTGAAGTCGATACTGGCGACATCATTACAGTCTCGTATGTGCAATCTGTGTTACCGTGATGATTTTTTCACAACTTGTGTCTAGACAAATTTGGGGGAAATGTAACGGAAATTAAAGGTAGGAGAGTAATTTATCGTAGTTGTTAACAATTTGGTTCGGACTTTAAGTTTAGTTAATCTACAAACCTGTAACATATAATGAAGTTACAATTGAGTGAAACATGAGTCTGTGACTTTGAAATGGTGAAATACCCTCTTAAAATAGACTAAAACTTGACTCCATAACTCTTACTTCTCAGACGCACGTGCGTTTTTAAAAATATGAGAAATGCATTTTGTGATATTAAAAACACCAGGATGATCAAAAACCAGACCTGTCAACCTTTAGTCAAGAGAAAGCAGGAGGTGTGTGTTGAAAAAGCAGGAGATTTTGTCAAAAAGCAGGAGATTTTTTAAATTCACACAATTTAACCCAAAATCGCAAGATTTAAAAAAAACATTATTACAATAAGTTATATGAATACTTTATGATGTCATATATACTTCTTAACCTTAGATCTTGGCATTAAAAAAAAAAAAAATATTAATGTTTTTTTTGTTGTTTTTTTAAGTTTAAATATGATTTAATACATATTTAAAAAAAAAAAAAATATTTTATCCAAAAATGTTAAGAACATGAACAAGAAATAAAAAATTTAATTAGTACATTTACGGTATTACACTTACAGCCTTACAGGTTGCGTTACATTATCATTTGTGGTTAGTGTACCTAAGTACCAAAGACAAATTTATATAAATCTTATAAATTGATATTAAGTTTTTACTATAATGAGGAACGGTGGCGTGGTACTTATTTAAAATCATTATAATGATGCAATAAACATTGTATTTTCATTAATCATAAGTAAAACCTCATTATGGACATCGTGTGAAATATACTGGAATTATACCCATTTCCGTGAGTAACTTTATGTCAATGTCAAACACAACATTTTTTAATTGTACAAAAATAATTTCTTGAAGTGTACCCTTATAACCAACATTTTACCGCACAAACATACAAAATTAACTGACACAAGTATGTTTATACAGCTAATTGGTCTTTTCGTTGTCTTGCTGTGACATGTGATTTTAACATGCATGTGTATCACTGTCAACTCGGGATCTGGCAGTTCAGATTCGTCATAGTTGCATTATGTATTCCAGTGGGAAGACATTTTACAATTCAGAGGTGTTATTAGAACTAAATTGGATAGTTTTTTTTTTTTATATGGCAACACTAAATGTCAATACACAGCCTGTTGAATTAGCGGCAACACGCTTTGTAGCCATTACGATGACAACAAATATTATATTAACACGTCATTTTATAAACTCCATGTGCTTTTTTAACAATCTAAATAGGCTATCCCACAATTCTCACTTCGGCAAAGGTTAAACAGCCGGGACAATTCGGCCTGTTACATTCTAGGAAACCGAAAGGCAGAGTTACTTCCCTTCTGTTATTTTGACAAAAGAGGATCGATTTTGTTTTTTTATGCTTACAAAAATGTCATTTAACAGGAGAAACTGTCTCCCGCACAGGCGAAAGAGATTTGATCAAATACCGGGAGACTCCCGCGGAATCTGGGAGGGTTGACATGTCTGCCAAAAACACTTCGAATGTATAAAATGGATATTCTAAACAATAAAATCTAAGTAAAGTATGATTTCAGTTACCAAAAACGGGTCCAATAGTAAAAAATATGCCTCAGTGTTTAAAAACTAGGGTATGTCCCTTTAAGGGGCAGTACTTGTATGTTGACTGATGTCCATTCATTATTTATTCTTTGCTTGTTATATATTAAATTCATATAATTAAAATTGTGAAGTCTATTCTTTACTTTGATGTAATCCTATTTACAAAAATAGCAACAACAACATTTAAATTTGTTTTGCCATCAACAAGGTCCAATTTTCCAAGCACAGTGACAAGTATTACTGTATTTGGATTTTACATTTTGTGTCTGCACAGATTGCTGCTGGAGGCATGTTCCACAGTGTTAATTTCTTTTGAAATGAGTGTTTTGTCAAACAAAAAACAACAACATATATATAAACTTGAACAATAAACACACAACAAACATCATAATTCATATTGAAGAAGAGTTGATCTTTAATCCAGTATAATATTTTAAAGGATAAATACTGGAAAACATAGCGATAAATGCAGGGGAAATTTCATTGGAATTGAGATGCTGTACTTCTGCGTTTCTCTAACTCTTTGGATTATCTCCCTTAGCAATCGGCTGTCATTAACATATGTAGGCATAAAATAAATTTTTACATCAATTTCCACTAAATATTTTATAAAATAGTACATTTAATTCATTTGTGAGAAGAATAAGCAATATTTATGGTGTCTTGGGGTACCTTAGGGTAAATAGTCAGACCCTGGTAAAATTCAAACCCTGGTGATGACAGAAGTAGAGATAATAACACTTGGCTGTATGATCTATATATATAGACATTTAAAGTGGCAGATCCTCATTTTGACCAGTGAAAATATTTTTTATTTTTATTTTATGGTATTTTGAAACAACAGCATGATTTGAAACACTTTGAATAAAAAGTACGAAAATAGGTAATCTAAACATTAAAATCTAAGTAATCTCCGATTCAGTTATTAGAAACGGCTCTAATAGTGAAAAATATACAGTAATGTTTTAAAACTAAGGACTGTTATTTTAATTGGAACCATGAAATTTGTGTGGTTTAGCTTACATATATGCATTATTATTATTTTTAAACAATATTATTGACATGTGTATTACTATTATCGTTGGGGATTGACCAACAGGCAATACCTAAATCAAGGTCTTTCCTTAGATTATGAATGCATAATGGCAATTTTGTTTTTAGTTGTTGACATTGTTGAAATGAGGCATACAAGATTACATATATATTATTATCTGTTTAAAACAATATTTATTAACCTTTGTACATGTATTAACATTGGCTATACAGGCTATACATATATTGAGGTCTCTCCTTAGATTATGACTGCATAATGCAGGGCCAGCTCTGGGTAATTAGACAATTTTGCCAAATCATCTTAAAAATACCAAATCTATAGCAATTTTCCAACAAAATATTAAGTATTACACACATTTTTTTCACAAAATTAAAATAAATTTCGGAATTGGCGAATTTGGCAAGTGCCAGATCGAGCTAGCCCTGATAATGGCTATTTTTTTTTTTTTTTCAGTTCTTGACATTGTTGTTCAAAACGAGGCATACTAGATATAATTAATTAACGTTGTGGACTGACCATCAGGCTATGCCTCTATATTAAGGTATCTCATAATGGCAATTATTTTATTTTTTCAGTCCTTGACATTGTTGAAATGAGGCATATGAGATATAAAACATACAAAACAAAATTTATTAACATTTATATTAATCAATGTTTGGGATTGACCAAAAGGCTATACCTATATTAAGTTCTCTCATAATGACGATTTTTTTTTTTCTTTCAGTTCTTGACATTGTAGAAACGAGGCGCTCTCGTTATGGGAGTGTTCGAACCCGCGTGAGAACCCGGATCCGCCAGCGCGTCCGCTATGGCAGCAGGATATCGTACCTTCGTCACGGCTCCAGTCCGTTTACACGTTCCACATGGCAGGTGGCGTTTCTAGCCGGGTCGATCTACGGAGGATCAAGATACATGAGGAGTCCATATTATCACCGTTACAGAGACAGAAGTATGTGTGGCCAGGGTTTTATTTCTAAAATTTGACTTGACACCCATGGCTTTGACTTTGGGAATTTTAATGTTGTTTTACAAAATTTTGGGAATTTTCAGCTTCATTTAACAAGTAAGCCTTGTTAGAATCGAAAAGACTAATACTATAAATGTACTGTTCTACATTTTCGTAATCTGTTTAATCAGTATTACACAGTAGAAAGTATAACTTTGATGTATTTTATTATTTTCACAGTGAAATTAGAGTACTTTTTCTAATAACATTCAAGACCAACTTCAGTCTGATTTATTGAGTGACACTGACGGCAAGAGGGGATGAAGAGCACGGCAATACATTGCCGTTGGTAGGGGTGAAATTGGGAGGGCTTTTTGGCAAATGTAGGAGGCATGACGGCAATTGCTAGTGCCGTCGTCTAATTCAATCTCCAAGTTTAATACGTAATGGTTGAGTGTTCCGTTATTTTTCTGTTATTATTTTTAATATTTTGTATTTTCAATGTTATACATAGGCCTAATGGTGCGGTGTTCCATTATTTTTCTGTTATTAGTTTTAATATTTTGCATTTACCGTGTAATACATAATCGTTCAGTGTGCTGTTATTTTTCTGTTCTTAGTATTAATATTTTGCATTTACCGTGTAATACATAATGGTTCAGTGTGCTGTTATTTTTCTGTTCTTACTATTAATATTTTGCATTTACCGTGTAATACATAATGGTTCATTGTGCTGTTATATTTCTGTTATTAGTTTCAATATTTTGTATTTTCAGTGTAATACATAATGGTTCAGTGTGTCGTTATTTTTCTGTTATTAGGATTAATATTTTGTATTTTCAGTGTAATACATAATGGTTCAGTGTGCTGTTATTTTTCTGTTATTAGTTTCAATATTTTGTATTTTCAGTGTAATACATAATGGTTCAGTGTGTCGTTATTTTTCTGTTATTAGGATTAATATTTTGTATTTTCAGTGTAATACATAATGGTTTAGTGTGTCGTTATTTTTCTGTTATTAGTTTCAATATTTTGTATTTTCAGTGTAATACATAATGGTTTAGTGTGGTGTTATTTTTCTGTTATTAGGATTAATATTTTATATTTTTAGTGCCCTACATCTGCACTAACTACTACGATACGGACCAGAACGGTACAATGTACGGTTACTTTGTGTGTCCTCGCAATGGGGAGCCGATGGACTTTGACCGCTGTTGTGGTAGAAGTCGACGGGAGTACTGCTGTCGGTACTATAATAAGTAAGTCGGTTTTTATCAGTATACCAATGTGCTAAATATATTCCATAATTTTTAATGTATCGGGACGGAACGTAGGCCCGTGGTAAAGCCCTCACTTAAAGCACTGTCGATCTAGGATCAGTCCCCATCTGGAGCCATTGGGTTATTTTTTGTTCAAGCCAGTACACCACAACTGGTACATCAAAGTGCATGGTATGTGCTGTCTTGTATGTGGGATGGCACATATAAAAGATCCCTTGCTACTAAAGAAAAAATATAGTAGGTTTCCTCTCTGGGACTGTATGTCAGAATTGCCAAATGTTTGACATGTCCAGCAATCTAATTAAAATTAGCTCCACTATTACATGTGGATCTACAGCAGCCAGTTGTAGCTCATGTCCACCAATCAAAACCTTATTTGCAGAATCATGCCAGTGATTTAAAAATAATTAGAAAATATTCCGAATTATCCTGAGGGTATACTACATGTTTCGTGTGAATTACGAATGCCTTTAAACATGTTTTATTTTATAAAATAAATAATTTGCAATGTAAAACTGAAGACTGATTTAGTTTTGTTTTTATAAATAAATAAATAATTTTTAATGTAAAATTGAAGACTGATAACCCATCCCGTACTTATTGGTATGGTTCGCTGTACTGCGGCCACTAAAATAGACTTGCCCGATATTTTTAGAATTTGTATGCTCCCAAATAATGTTATAAAAGGCGAAGTGTGATTGGTCAATATTTAAATTATTATTTACAGACGAAATGTTACCTGGACATTGGAGACTACGCAGTGTTGTTAGCAATCTGATTAAAATTAGTTCTACTGGTCTAAATAAGGCATTCATAATTCACATGAAACATATCGTATACCCTCAGGATAATTCGAATATTTTCAAATTATTTTCAAATCACTGGCATGATTCTGCAAGTACGGTTTTGATTGGTGGACATGAGCTCCAACTGGCTGCTGTTAGATCCACATGTAATAGTGGAGCTAATTTTAATTACATTGACATGTCCAGTAGCCGATGATAAATAGATGAGCTCCAACTGGCTGCTGTTAGATCCACATGTAATAGTGGAGCTAATTTTAATTACATTGACATGTCCAGTAGCCGATGATAAATAGATCAGTGTGCTCTTGTGATGTCACTAAACAAAGTTTTAATCATTGTTCACCAAATGTTTGAGAAAGTCACTAGTCCTCACTGAAGCTTAAAGGGACATACCCTAGTTTTTTAAACACTAACTGACTAAGGCATATTTTTGACTATTATAGCCGTTTTTGATAACTGAAATCATACTTTATTTAGATTTTATGGTTTAGATAATCAATTTTCGTGCATTCAAAGTGTTTTTGGTCTTCCTGGTGTTTTTAATATCACAAAATGTATTTATCATATATTTAAAAACGCACATGCGTCTGAGAAGTAACAATTATGGAGTCGAGTTTTAGTCTATTTTTAGAGGGTATATTTCACCATTTCAAAGTCACAGACTGGTGTTTCACTCAATTGTAACTTTATCCAAATGTGTTACAGGTTTGTAGATTAAATAAACTTAGAGTTAATTTTCACGGGTTGAAACTAGGGTCTGTCCCTTTAAATGTACAATTACAGTAATACAGTTAATAATTTCCACTAGCCCAGAACAAAAATTGACTAGCCAGGACCGAGGGCTAGTGGATTTGTTGAACCTGTTTACAACTGATCATTTTGGCACTATTGTTTTAGCTTTAATTATGAACGATACATATATGGCCAGTGTGCGATTTTGGTTAAAATTTTTAAATGTCATAAGGACTCCCTGTTTGCAAATCTTTAAAGTGAGTCACCAACCCAGCGAGCCCTGCCGTGCGTCTCCAGAACATACACTAAATGTTTTGCATGAAACCATGGAACAGATCACTATTCAAGAAGATATAGGTTGACTGTGTCATTTCGAAGAATCAATGTAATTTGTACAATGCCATTCGGGTTCGTATGCTAGCCAAGCTAAAGAGTCCTATGTAATTTTTGTGAGCCATAGGCTCCCAGACTCTTCTCAAAATTGCACACCGACGGTTGGAATTGTTACGTTTTTATTCTTTGTCTACCTGTTTTAGTTCCAGCACTGGACGGATGGTTGGAATTGTTATCTGTGTTTTACTCTTTGTCTACCTGTTTTTGTTTTATCACTAGTAACAGCACTGGACAGACGGTTGGAATTGTTATTGGCGTCTTGTTACTCGTTGTCATCGTTGGAGTCACCGTCTATTGCTGCGTTAAGAAGTCGGGGAAAGCGGGTCATGTGTTTGGAAAGGTGCCAGGGATAAGCAGCAACCGTATGTACTATATGTATATTGTGATGAGTCACATTTTACGAAGCAATCTTAGCACTACGATCACCTTAAGTGCATACGGTAACTATGATCACTTTGTAAAATGTGGCCTGGTTATGTGTGTAGTTAATCAGCCCTTGGAGGAAGGAAGGAAGGAAATGTTTTATTTAATGACACTTTTCGCAGGCTGCTATATTTCAAGCCCTGATACATGTATTTCCTGTAGACAGGTGAGTACCTACAACAACTTTTCAAGTTTGATTTTCCAGTTTGGCTGGGACTGGAAGAAACCACAAGTCTTTCAAGGGTGATCTATTCTGGGATCTATCTCACCTCAGGCAAAGGTGGGACGTAGCCCAGTGGTAAAGCACTCGCTTGATGCACAGTCGGTGCGGCCCATTGGGGTATTTTTCATTCCAGCCAGTGCACCATGACTGGTATATCAAAGGCTGTGGTATGTGTTATCCTGTCTGTGGGATGGCACTTGCAGGGTATGCACTTGGGATGTTTTTTGACTGGCCAATCGGGCCACTCACAGCAACACTTTGACTCACCCGTACAACTTTTGAATGGCCCCCGACCAAATTTCATTAAAAAAAAGATAACTTGTTTAAATTGCGCTTTAAAAACATGTTATATCATACAAACAATAAGAACAACACAAAAGAAGGAAACAGAACTTGTTTAGTTTTATTACAAACTGTTGTAATTAAATTATCTTTATTATGTTGTCACGGGACCCACACAATCAAACATCTGGAATGTTTTACCAAGGCTCGGTCTTGGAATGAATAAGGTGCTGTTATGTCCATATGACGAGGAATTAAAAAAATACTAAGCTGACAGCAATCTATGTTGACATCATTCGCAGTGACGATTGGGTGTTTGTATAGTAGATTCAGTATATTCTGTAAAAAACGAAAACATTCCAACACAATGTAACTTTGAAAAACCTTAGACTCGTAAACAAAATCTTCTGTGAAACATAGCGTAGTGGAATATGACGAATTGTTCTGACTGTAACTAAATGGAAAGTATAGATGGTCATGGCCGAGGTGTTCCGATTGAACCTACAAATACATTTACGTGGTCAAGCTTTTCCGAAGACATAACCAAAACCGGCCTATGCATTCCGAATGGTTTTAGACTGTTTGATAGACAGGGGAAGTGGTCGCTTGTATGTCCTATATGGGTTTGGTTGCGCAGATACTAATAGGAAACCAGTTGAAAACAAATACAAAATAACATTCTGATCTCTTACAAACATAAGTTATTAGCGTTTTGATACATAATACAATATGTTGAAATTTTCGCATGTGATAAGGTTTTGACTTGCCTGACGCTATTTTGACTCTCCATGGGTGATCAGCCGACCGTAAAGTGCACAACCTGTACATATAAAAGATCCCTTGCTACTAATGAAAAAAATGTAGCAGGTTTCCTCTCTGTATCAAAATGGCCATTCCCTGTATATTTGACATCCAATAGCCGATGATTAATAAATCAATGTGCTCTAGTGGTGTCGTTAAACAAAACAAACTTTAACTCACCTCAAGTGAGTGCTCTACCACTGAGCTACATCCAACTTCTATAGGTTAATCTGTAAATGAAAATTACACCTTGGTAACATATTGATTGGAGGAGATTTTGTACAACCCATATCATTACAGTACGATTTTGATACAATTACATGTACCTGTGAAAAGTTATAGAATAGCGTGCATTGTTCTTGGCAGGCAACAGCCTTCTATAGTCCTTCCCAGCCTCCAAGAACGCTGTTTTTTTTTGGTAAATAATTGCAGTTTGATTTGACGTAAGAAGAAAAGTAAAAGTGCTTTGGAAATAACAAAAAAACAACACTATTTTTGTTGGCAGTTTAGAAAACAATTGGCTCAGAAATAAATAACTTCTAGTAAATCAGGGTTTTTATGTATTCTCAAAATCCTGGAATGTCCTTGAATTTTGTGCTGTTAAAATCCAGGTCTGGAATGTCCTGAAAAAAAAACCCATTACAGTTTTATTGTGTCCTGGAAATTTAGGCAAAATATATTGTGGGTTTTTTTTTTCTCCCACATATTTACTTTTGTTGTCCTCATAACCTGCGTAAATCAGACAACAATTTGTTATAAAAGACACTAATTGATTGAACATTTCATGTTTTATGAAAATTAAAAACTGTCCTGGAAATGTCATTGAATTTTATGTTTTTTCAAGTGTATGAACCCTGTGGGAATGACTTTAAATACTGCACTTATTTAGATCCATTAGAAAATGTAGCTTTAATTTTTTAGGAAGGTTCTGCTTGTTTAGAGTTTTTTTCTTGTTTTTATTTGTTTGTTCCCTTTTTTTTTGTACATGTGTATGTTGTTTGTGCATGTTTTGTTATGTTGTTGTTTAAGGGCTGCACAAAGAACAGGCAGTTCCGCTGAATCAGGAAGGTATGCATGCTGTGATTCAAATACAGTGTGCAATCCAACAATAAAGTCAACCAACCACCTGTAGTTGGTTTCTTAAGTTTTATAATTACCTCCAGGTGAACACACTGGAGTTAAAATAAAGTCAATCAACTTCCCACACACTGGAATTACAGTAAAGTCAACAACCACCCGTAGTTGGTTTCTTAAAGTTGGTTATTACTTCCCTGTGATCACACTGGAGTTAAGATCCCTGGTTTGACTATGGTATCTATTTCTGTTAAATTTATAAGGCAAAAACTGTGCCCACAGTAAGTGTATTTAAACTGTCGAGATATAAGCAAGTTACATGAAACAGTGTAATACCAAACCAGCCAATAGTTTGTCTAACATTGATAGTTTTACCCTAGTCACATCATCCAAACCTACAAACCGTGAAACAGATTGACAATTACCAAGCTGCCCACTTATATTTAGTTGACTTTATTGTTGGTTTGAGCACTGTATGTCTCTTTTTTTTCTATCTTTTAAAGCTGCCAGTTTCCAAATATATATATTTTTATTATACCATAGTTTGAAGTTTGATTTGCAAAATCATCAAAAGCTATTTCTTTTAATACCTGACTTATTACCAAGTACATTTTATTTTCTACTCATGGCTTTCTGCCAGAAAATAGTCAGCAGAACATAAGTGTCCCTACTAGGTGGTTATGGGTTTGAAATCTTTTGAAACTGGACTCTACATTTCGTATACTTCGACAAATTCTAAACAGCAGTTCTCTTAATATAATGGTTCTAAAAATTATTTTAAAAATGTATCCATTAATTTCCAATATTTTAGGGTATGTAATTTTACCCACCATACCCTCTGGGCTGATCAAAAACATCATAAGAGCCAATCAAATGGCTGCATTCAATTGGTGAGAAGTCAGGTTACATATTCTTTAGGTTTTTAGGGTTTTTTTTTTTTTGTCAATTCAGAAATAACATATTTAACAAACATTTATTTTGTTTGGCTAACACAAATTGACTTTGGTTAAACATTTTTATACACTACACCTATTCATTAAACTGCTAACAATATATTTTTTTGCCCAGCTAAAATGCTGATTAACATGTTACAAGTATAGTGCATTAAATTGTAACTGAGTATTTTGGTTTTGCCTCTATTGTTGTCTGGTGGCATTGGCATTAACTTTTGCATTGAAGTTTCGCCTTTTCATCAGTTTCTCACCAACTATAAGTCTTAGGTCAGTGAAACTTGGTTTATAGTTGCACCTATTGACGTTCGTCACGGTGAGCTGAAACTTGGTTTATAGTTGCACCTATTGACGTTCGTCACGGTGAGCTGAAACTTGGTTTATAGTTGCACCTATTGACGTTCATCACAGTGAGCTGAAACTTGGTTTATAGTTGCACCTATTGACGTTCGTCACGGTGAGCTGAAACTTGGTTTATAGTTGCACCTATTGACGTTCGTCACGGTGAGCTGAAACTTGGTTTATAGTTGCACCTATTGACGTTCGTCACGGTGCACCAAAAACATTTCTGGTAGGCGAGACATTTAATTCCGTGTTTCTTGTTGCACATTACTCGAGATCCTGAACGTTCGTCACGGTGAGCTGAAACTTGGTTTATAGTTGCACCTATTGACGTTCGTTGCACCATCACAGAGAAAAAACACATTACTCGAATCTGAAATGGTTACCTCCTTGTTGTCTCGTACTTGTTTGAAGTAATGCAGGTGAGCTGAGCAGAAACTTGGTTTATAGTTGCACCTATTGACGTTCGAAACTTGGTTTATAGTTGCACCTATTGTGTCACAGTGAGCTGAAACTTGGTTTATAGTTGCACCTGTTGACGTTCGTCACAGTGAGCTGAAACTTGGTTTATAGTTGCACCTGTTGACGTTCATCACGGTGAGCTGAAACTTGGTTTATAGTTGCACCTATTGACATTCATCACGGTGAGCTGAAACTTGGTTTATAGTTGCACCTATTGACGTTCGTCACGGTGCACCAAAAACATTTCTGGTAGGCGAGACATTTAATTCTGTGTAATTCTTGTTGAGAAAAAACACATTACTCGAGATCCTTAACAAATTTCCAATCTGAAATGGTTACCTAACCTTGTTGTCTCGTACTTGTTTGAAGTAATGCAGGTGAGATATACATATCACTTATCCGACGCAGGCAGCGACAGCGTTGACATTTGCGTTAAAGTTTAACATTGAAGTTTCGCCTTTTCATCAGTTTCTCACCAACTATAAGTCTTAGGTCAGTGAAACTTGGTTTATAGTTGCACCTATTGACGTTCGTCACAGTGAGCTGAAACTTGGTTTATAGTTGCACCTGTTGACGTTCGTCACAGTGAGCTGAAACTTGGTTTATAGTTGCACCTGTTGACGTTCGTCACAGTGAGCTGAAACTTGGTTTATAGTTGCACCTGTTGACGTTCGTCACAGTGAGCTGAAACTTGGTTTATAGTTGCACCTGTTGACGTTCGTCACAGTGAGCTGAAACTTGGTTTATAGTTGCACCTGTTGACGTTCGTCACAGTGAGCTGAAACTTGGTTTATAGTTGCACCTGTTGACGTTCATCACGGTGAGCTGAAACTTGGTTTATAGTTGCACCTATTGACATTCATCACGGTGAGTTGAAACTTGGTTTATAGTTGCACCTATTGACGTTCGTCACGGTGCACCAAAAACATTTCTGGTAGGCGAGACATTTAATTCCGTGTAATTCTTGTTGAGAAAAAACACATTACTCGAGATCCTTAACAAATTTCCAATCTGAAATGGTTACCTAACCTTGTTGTCTCGTACTTGTTTGAAGTAATGCAGGTGAGATATACATATCACTTATCCGATGCAGGCAGCGACAGCGTTGACATTTGCGTTAAAGTTTAACATTGAAGTTTCGCCTTTTCATCAGTTTCTCACCAACTATAAGTCTTAGGTCAGTGAAACTTGGTTTATAGTTGCACCTGTTGACGTTCATCACAGTGAGCTGAAACTTGGTTTATAGTTGCACCTATTGACGTTCATCACAGTGAGCTGAAACTTGGTTTATAGTTGCACCTATTGACGTTCATCACAGTGAGCTGAAACTTGGTTTATAGTTGCACCTGTGGATGTTCATCACAGTGAGCTGAAACTTGGTTTATAGTTGCACCTGTGGACGTTCATCACAGTGAGCTGAAACTTGGTTTATAGTTGCACCTATGGATGTTCATCACAGTGCACCAATATTTTTTTATGGTAGACAAGATGTTTAATTCCACAGAAGTCTTGTTTTATTTAATTGTTTTGAGTTAATCCATCCTCATGGAGTTACTAATCAGCATGACAAAAATGTATTTGTCTCCATTTTATCACATTTGTGGGACGTTATTCCCCTGTTTTGTGGCAGCAGACATGCAAGTTCTATGTTGTATGGAGCAGGTGAACTGCATTTAATGTTTTAGCCTGTGATTTTTAAACTTTTATGAATGAGTGCTGATAAATTATGATATCACAAGACACAAAGGGGGTATTCTTTTGATCATCCATTATTATTCTTTGTGACAATTGGAAACAATGTCAGTAATGTGGGTTGAATGTCACTTTATTTGGCAGTGGTAGACTCGTTAACTAGTAGAACAACAGTGGCATGACGTCACTAATGATAGGTTTAGCGCTGAAATGTACACAGTGATGTAACAAAAGAAGCGATATCTCCTATACGGTGAATATGCAGGAGATATCACAGATTATAGTGCTGGTGATAAGTCTGTGATGCAGGGAACATTTTGTTAAGTATCATATCATGATTCACTACTCAAGTTTCAAAGACCGCTGCACAATTTTAAAACATTACAGGCACGGATCGAGAGGGGGTGTCGAGTGTGTCCTGAGCAGGGTTTTAGACCCTGCTTGTAATACATGGAGTGCCATCAGCACTCTTAAATATTTGTCATTTAACCCCCCCCCCCCCCCCCCCCCCCCCCCACACACACACACACACACACGCACCTGCATTAAACAGTAGATCCTAATCAATTTTCAATGCTCCCCAATTTGTAACAGGTCTGTTTTTACACGAGTTCACGGTTAGCGTCCACAAGTTTCCCCGCTACGTGCACATGCACAGTGGAATGCAAAAGAGGTCTGTTGACTAGAAATATTGCTAATAAAGATGTTCCCTGTGACGTTGAAATGAGGATAAAACCATTAAACTGTAGATGAGTTAGTCTCCATAACCATGATGCAGTATACTGGTATGCATTTTTTAAAATAAGAAAAATACATTTCTTGGTTATAAAAACACCAGGATAGCCAGCTGAAGTAATACTTTTGATGATCAATTTTGATATTATGCAGCTTAGTAACAATATAAATATAGTAGAACATTGTAGTGATGTGCATGCTAACTAACTGGAATAATTTTGGTGTAAACAATAGCATGTACATTGTAAGTCTCTTTAAATATGGCGTCATGAAATATTAATTTAGCATGTTGTATGGCTTCGCTAAATTTGCTAAACTTTTATGCTCTCTAACATTTTCTGATTTACAGTGAATGGTACATGTATATTAGGCTGCAAATTTAGCAGGATTCTGTTCAAGCTCCCACAAATTACAGATTTTGGGTTGAAAGCGTAAGATTATGAGATGTAACCACAAAATAACTGTATTACATAGAGAATTCATCACAAGTGTTTTTTAATATGGAAAATATCAACAGAGACTCAGTCTATGTTAATCGGTATTTGTCGACGCTCTACTGAGATAAGAACTGATTAACTAGACAAGGTTGATATTTTACATATTAAAAAACATGAGTAGCGAATTCTGTTTATCCTATAACACTTCTAAAATAGTATTTTAATTGAATATTTTGTAAATCAAAGTTCTGAATTTGCTTATATGACATCATCGCAATTAGCACAAATGTAGTTTGATGTCATGCATTTTAACTAAATCTCATTAAAACGTTACGCTCAGGTGTCACAAGTCTTGTTGCCTGTCAACAAATGACCCATTGACAGCAAAACATCATTAACTGAGTTAATGATGGTAAATACATTGTATCAAATGGGTTTATGGCAAGGATATTATGCGTAAGTTATAGGATAAATCATTTTATGATTCCCTTAGAATCATGCCCCCCCCCCCCCCCCCCAAATGTTTTAATACAAATTATAGATATTTTGTAGTGTCCCTCACTTTTTGAAATGACAGTGAACACAAGATAATACAAATGCATGGTACTCACTGGATTGGTGTTGGGCTCGCTCTATCTGCAAATAGAGTGTCACTGTGTCTATATGGCACCTTAATTTATTTGTTATTAGGGTTAGGACAATTAATTGCGGTTCACAAAAACTGCGATTTTAGATCAACAGTTCAGTGCGCTACAGTTTATTTCAGATTTTAATTTTAATTTTTTTTTTTTTATTATTATTTTTTAAATGATACCTGAATAAACATTTCAGCACCTTGCTGGTAATCCCAATGACTCGTAAAGTATTTCGGCCAATCACAGTGCTCGATTCCCTTACACCTGACATGTTTGCATGGGCGATGGTGACACCATAGGTCCCGTTCAGATCCTGCACTGAACCCACAAATTTACGGCATGGTCAAAATGCTTTTTTTTGTGCTTTTTTTAGTCAACATATAATTTTGTTTTTTCAATTATTTGGCAAATAACCATTAAAAATAAAGTGTCTTGCTCTTAAAATAGTTTATTAAAATGTATGTATGATAGTGGGCATACATGTAGCTAGCCTACTTTTACTACGGTACTTCAAGTACTTGTGGAAAGTATTGTGAATAAAATTGAATCGGAAAAAACCCCATCTGAACCTCCCCATCTCTATTTGTTATATCTGTGCTACAAAATTGAGTTCTCAGTCGGTTAGTAAAACAAAATATCTTTAAACATTTATTATTTGTTTTATTTTCTTGTTTTAACAGCTCCTGTGATGATGATGACTACAGAACAGCCGGGACCTCCTGCAGGAGCCTATGCACCCCCTTCAAACCAACAACCTGGGCCACCGGGAGCCTACATGCCACCGGGAAACCAACCCCCTCCCCCTGGGAGTTACCCACAGCCATCACCTGGAGAGTACCCCCCTCCGGCATACACTGCCGGCTATGACCCTAATGCACCAGCACCGTATCCACCAACTAGTAAGTTAGTTTGTATTAAAGCTACTGCAATGATCTGTGGGGTCTCCACGAGTACTCGGACACGGGCCGAGTCTAGCGAGACTCGAATCTGTTCACAGGACTTGGTACTTGTACAAGGAAGAGCACTCTCATTTAATTATATTTGTTTACGTCATTTAGCTATATGCTTGCCGCTGGTTACAATATACGACTATGAGAATGTGTGGAATGCAATACAATTATCATGATTTGGAAGGAAGGAAATGGTTTATTTAATGACGCACTCAACACATTTTATTTACGGTTATATGTCGTCGGATATTTGGTTAAGGGCCACACATATATTGAGAGAGGAAACTCGCTGTCACCATTACTCTTTTCGATTAGCAGCAAGAGATCTTTTATATGCACCATCCCACAAACAGGATAGCACATACCACGTCCTTTGATACACCAGTCGTGGTGCATTGGCTGGATCATGATTTGGCATCCATGTTAAGTGCTGGAATTAAGATGCATCATGTTATTTTACTTTATTGTCTTATTATCATCTAGTGTAAGTGTCGGGTACTCGGGTCCGGGTTGAGTTTGACCCTCGAGTACTCGAGTCCATTATTTTGGACTCGCGAAGGCCCTAGTGGTCCCCGGTAAATTTCTATTATTTTAGGGGGTGGGGCATTATCTACATGTAGCCCAGTTGGTAGAACACTCATCTAAGTGCATGGGTTTAAGGATCAAATCACCTCAGTGGACCCATTTTCAGATTGGGTTCCCCCCATCAAAACTAGTGCTCTACGACTGGTATATCAAAGGCCATGGTATGTGGATGCATGTAAAAGAATCTTTGTTACTAATGGAAAATTGAAATGATTTTGTCTCTAAGACTGTATGTCAGAATTACCAAACATTTGACATCCAATAGCCAGTGAGTAGTAAATCAGTGTGCTCTATTGGTGTCATTACACAAAACAAACGTTAACTCATACACAGAGGTACAGGTAGTTAATACAAATGTTTTATTTCTAAAGATCTAGAGGTTTTTAACTCCTTAACTTGGGGGTTGCTTTTTTGGCATCATTGAAAACCCCAGATATTAGAAACTTTCTATAATTTCAGATGAAAAACCCCAGATATTAGAAACTTTCTATAATTTCAGATGAAAAACCCCAGTTGCCTCCTGGAGAAGTCAACACTGGCGGCTACCCTTATCCAAGTGACCCAGGGGTGATGCCCTACCCTGCAGATCCAAACAGACAGCCACCACCCCCTGATGGTTATGGATATGGTCCACCAACCGGTAAGTAGAAATATGACATCAGTTTTTTAAAAATAAAAGATTATGGAATACCAGAGCACAAAACACAACACAAAACTTTACGGGCCGAATTTACGAAGCCTGTTTTTCTTAAATGCAGATGTTTTAAACATTGTAAATGTATGTAGTTACACATGTGTAAGACATAAACAGGTGTTTAAGCATTTTAAATGTGCGTAGTTACACATGTGTAAGACATAAACAGGTGTTTAAGCATTTTAAATGTGCGTAGTTACACGCGTGTAAGACATAAACAGGCTTTGTAAACTCGGCCCTGTACGTTTGCAGGGCTGGCTCCAGGTCAGCAGAAAATTGCACCAAATTATCTACTAAACTTAAACAATTTCAGAAACACAGAACTTTATTTTCTGACAGAATATCCATTATTACTTGAAATTAATTCACCAAATTAAAATAAAATTTGCCAGTTGTTTTTGAAATTCGCAGTTGGTGAATTTGGTGAGTGCCAGAGGTAGCTGTGGTTTGTCTGTGGTCCTACGTTCACATGTGTTTGGCATTTATTTCATGAAATTACATCATTATGAATGATGGAGCATTTTAAGAACAAAAGAAAATGTAATATTATGTGTACTTCAAACCATATTTATTGAATGTTTAATAATAAGAATTGTGGCTTAGAGGATAGATTTTTGTTTTTGTGTAAAACTAGACTTTCGATGTTTTGAGAAATTGGGCCCTGGTCTAAAACCAAATGTTGGCACATTATTAAAAAGATTGTCCTGAGTTACTTGCCATTGTGAATGGTTCCCAACTAATAAAGCCTTTCTTTTCAACATTACCTGTCCTCAAACAAGTGCACTTCTCCCTCCACCCCTATGGCTAGTGTAGTATACAACAATCTGAGAAAGAAAAGAAAAACCGAAAAAATTACTGAATAACAGCCAAATAAAAGACATCCGAACCACACAGCGAAGAGAAAAAGAAGAAAGTTACAGTCACATGACCGGTACTACAGAGGAGTATGCAGTAGAAGAATTTAGGCCATCCCATTGGCTGTTAGGATGTTCGGACCAGACTACTAGCACTTGTTTGAGGACAGGTAATGTATCCATAAAAGAGAAAACATTTCACATTTTCTCAAGTTTTAATTACTAAAATTGCATGTTAAATATGTTTTTTTGTTTAGAATATCAGAGTGTGTATATTCAATGTGTTTCTTGACCTAATATAGTAGTAATCCAAATAATGAATGTGCTCTAGTGATGTTGTTAAAGAAAACAAACCTCTTTTTTTTCAGTAACTCAAACTGGATTTTACCATTAGACAAAATGTATAACAATAACGCTTAGTAGCACAAAGTACCAAATTGAATATAAAGTGACGTCATCAGATACAAAAGTTCCCTGACAAAGTTAATTTTTATGTTCATAAACAAATTAACAAACTTGCATTGCTACGAGTGGACAAATGGGGTGATGTTAAGATGTATTGAATGTAACAGAAATTTAATTATTTTGTTTTAACGATGATGATTCACAGCATTCTATTTTTTTGTGTGTATATACAGTAGAATCTCGTTGTGTTGAACTCGGAAGGGTCAAATACACTACAACACTCCAACCAAAAACAAAGTCCCAAGTTCCACTTACACACTGGTGACCAAATGGTCGAACACTTTCTCGAGCACCACCGGGGTTCGAGCCAACAGCATTCAACTATATATATATATATTTTTTTTTATTCCAGGGCAGCCATATCCATCGCAGCCATACCCTTCCCACCCGGCCCCGCCTTACCCGCAGTAAGGTGAAGAGAAAGTGCTGGCAGTCAGAGAAAGTGCTGGCAGTCAGAGGAGAAAGTGTACTTCAAGTGTTCTGTGCTGTTTTAGACATTTTCACACGAGGGTAATGTCCACCACTCACACGGAAAAATTAAAATTATGGAAAATGTGTAAAATGTTTTTTACATGTATGTGGTAGCCACATGACAAAAACCCAGCCTGGAGGCAACTTCACAAAACCTTGTGGACTGAAAATATGAAGCTTGTTTTTCTTAAGTGCACATATTTAAGCATTGTAAAAATATAGTAAGACAAAAATGTTTAGCATTGTTAAACATCCAAGGATTCGCAACACAAGTTTCAGAGATCAATGCACAATTTCAAAACATCCAAGGATTCGCAACACAAGTTTCAGAGATCACTGCACAATTTCAAAAGATCTAACAGTAATTGCTAAAAAATCAATTTTCAGTTTTTAGAAATTTCTAGAAATATCACAAAATGTTCCCTGAACATGCTTAAATAAGGCAAAACTTGTGACTTGTGAAACGAGATATGGGATTTAATTTATACATAATTTGTTTCAATACAAAATGAAATACAAGGGTCCAGAGATGGAAATTGCCTAACATGTAACAAGAATGGAGTGCAGATTATTCGTTACGTTTTACGTAGTACACCAAAAGTGGGTTCTATTTAAAAACTTAACTTTGGCAGATGAATTCGGTAGTAGATATTAATAACACGTAGTGTGTTATATACAACAGTGGACCAAATAATATTTAGTTTGTTGCTTTTCGGTTGCAGGTGATTACTTCAAATACTGGTTGTCCTTATGTGTACGACTATTCATTACTCCAGGATACTTAAAGAATTAGGGTTAGTGACTTTAATGAATATATAGCACTCTGATTATTATGTCATGTGTTCCCCCCACCACCACCACCACCACCCACTCCCCGGTGATTGTTTGTAGACCAGCCCTTAACACTTGATAAACGATTGTGAAGATGGTTGGCCATGTAATATCTAGTCTTTGGTCTTTTATATAACACACATACATGAATTTTTGAATTTGTATTAAATTTAAAAATTCTTACTCAATTTTTAAAACATTTTACAATTCTTATTAAAATGTTTAAAAATATTTAATTCAAATTTTTAAAGTACATTTTCATTGGATAATTCTAAAACTTGGTACTATGATTCTTTGTGGTAGTCTCCACAAAGTAATAGTAAGATATTTTGGAAGTTTTGAATTTTTATTGAATTTTTAAACATTTAAATTATAGAATTTAACATTGATTTTTTTTTAAAGTCTTTTCATCTCATAGAATTTAAGTTTGGTAGTTTTGATTCTCAGTACAATGATTCTCAGGGGCAGTCTTCAAAATCTCCCACCCCTGCAATTAAGAAAATGTCCATGGCAAAACAGCGGGGTATAAAATTGAGCATAGTTTACAGCAAAAAAGTGCTGCCGAGAATTAAAAACCCTGCAGTGATCTATATGTTACTCTTATTGTATGTCTATAACTGGTGGGTCTGTTGCAGCTGTTTTGTTTTGTGCATACCCATAACTCTATGACAATAAGTAGCAAGTCATGTTTTGCGAATTATGTTTGTATGTTTTCCTTAATGACACAACTAGAGCACATTGATTTATTAATAATTGACAGTGTACTCTAATGGTATCGTTAAACAAAACAATCTTCTTTCTGTCGGTCCAGCCGTCTTTTTTACAGTTTTCTGGACTTTTTATTCCCAGTTCCTCAAGATATTCAACAAAATGTTTGTGTTATCTACGTATAATATTATCTTATAGAGCTACTGAGCAAGTTTGGGTTTTTTAAATTTGTCAATGTTTGACAGGGTTATGGCCCTTGAACTTAGGAGATTTGTTGGACCCAGTGAGGGTCATGTATTGCTTTAGCAGTACTCTCAGAATGCTTGTAAATGATGTTTCCTGTGAATAATATATACACACATCTGTATTCTTTTTTTGGCAGACATGGTCAAATATAATGCATATGTCGTAACACGAAAAGGTTAACAACTTACTCAATGTACAAAACATAAACACCATCAGGGGTGGCAGTGCGTAACAAATAGTGGTACATCTCGAGGTTGCCAGACTCTCCTTTCAAATTCACCTGTGAAGGATATTTTTACAGATACATCAAATATAACACACATACACAAAAAGAAGTGGTACAGCCATGCCGTACCTCTTTGAAAAGTGGTATGGCCATGGCAGTACTGGCCATACCGTCTGCGCTGCCCCTGACCATTAATATTGCCAATGACTGTAATGTTAGGCTTTGTATTGAAAATAGGGTCACTGTTACACAAAATTAAATTCAGGTAACCCATTTCATTTTTGCATAACCTGTTACATGTACATCCATGTAAATGATGTCCTAAATTAGACAAAACAAAACAAAAGAAGAAGTTTATGTAATATGATGTGCAATTTTAGAGGGCTGAATATAAAACAGGGCTCGAAATGGCCTGTGGCCAGGTCACCAAATGTGACCAATGTTCCGTTTGGACAACTTAAATATTAAAACATAATGGCATTAGTCGCCCAAATATTATTATTTGGGCGATCTTCTTTAAAGCTATAACATATGAGCCACTGTCAATGTTTGTATTGCATATATTTATTCCACATTAAAATCTTGCTCGTGGTTCATGGTTCGCTTATCATAATTTGCAAACATCCATTATTATATTTTGGGCCACCATATTTTTTTTTGAGTTTCGATCTGTGAATATAAAGTGTTCTGAACTGAAATCATTATGTCACTGTAGTATTCAAATTGGGTATATATAATGTATTAACAATGTGTTGTTATTTTGATGCCATGCCACACAGTTTAAAGGGACATTCCTGACTTTGCTACATTGTAAGATGTTTCAAACTAATAAAATATTTCTACAATTAAACCTGCATATTAAATATATTTTCTTGTTTAGAATACCAGTGTCTGTATATCATTGTATTTCTGGTCATCTTAATATTTGTAAGAAGCCCAAACTGGGTTTGGCCTTCAAATAATTTCATACGTACGAAAAAACAATATTTTAGGAAATAAGATGAAATTTAACCTAGTACAAACATTAGAACGATCAGAAACATGTTCTATATACAGCCACTGATATTTTATGCAGAAAACTATACTTGATATGTAATTACAATCGTTAAAAAGTCTGTTAATCAATAACATCTTTAAAAGTGCAGCAAACTCAGGAATGTCCCTTTAAAGCTGTCATCTTATTACATGTTTTGCTAATGAAAAGGGGGCGGGACCTAGCCCAGTGGGATCGATACCCGTCAGTGGACCCATTCGGCTATTTCTCGCTCCAGCCAGTCCTCCACAACTGGTGTAACAAAGGCTGTGGTATGTACTATCCTGTCTGTGGGATGGTACATATAAAAGAACCCTTGCTGCTAATCGTAAAGAGTAGCCCATGAAGTGGCGACAGTGGGTTTCCTCTCTCAATATCTGCGTGGTCCTTAACCATATGTTTGACGCCATATAACCGTACATAAAATGTGTTGAGTGTGTGGTTAAATAAAACATTTCTTTCTTTCTTTGCTAATGAAAAATAAAAACACAAACTACAGTTCTATTCAACATGGAGACCCTATATCTACTAGGGTCTACTACAGCTAGACAAAATAAAGGCACAGTATTTTGTTGCCATGGTCCCACATCTGATGGGATATACTAAGGAAAAATAGCACAATTAAATCATACTTGGAATATATTTTTCAGACCACTGAACACTGTTAAATTAATTTATTACAACTGACATAATTGAAGGAAGGAAGGAAATGTTTTATTTAACGATGCACTCAACACATTTTATTTACGGTTATATGGCATCAGACATATGATTAAGGACCACACAGATATTGAGAGAGGAAATCTGCTGTCGCCACTTCATAGGCTACTCTTTTCGATTAACAGCAAGGGATCTTTTATATGCAACATCCCACAGACAGGATAATACATACCACGGCCTTTGATATGCCCGTTGTGGTGAACTGGCTGGAGTGAGAAATAGCCCATTGGACCCACCGACGGGGATCGATCCCAGACCGACCGTGCAAAAAACTGGTTGAAATATACATGAGATGGCAGCTTTAAAACTACATTGCTTTAAGCAGAGCAGTACCTAGTCACAAATAAGGGTTGGTGTGCGTAGGGAGGGGCAACAAAACAAGAATCGGTTCCCGTAATATAGGGTCTACTACAGCTAGACAAAAAATGCACTTTTAAACTAAAAGGATTCTTTTGGGGTGGGGGTGGGAGGACAGCTGCCCCATCCCTCCCCTCCCCCACTTGCTAGGTACAGCACTGTTAAATGTGTTGATTGTGATATCTGAAATTACATTTGTATAATTAACATGTGGTGCAGCTTATTCTTTCTTCAACTTGTTTACTACCAATTACATTTTATACTTCATAGGAACAATTTTTTCAACTTGTTAAGTGTAAGATTTATTGCTTTTGACGTGTTGAAATTAACTTACAGTGTGATAGCTTTTGATATATTAAAATTAGTTTTCTAGTGCAATGTTTACAGCTTTTGAAATTTAGAGTAAACCTTAAAATGTTTAATATCTATCGAAATACAAATGTTTACAGCTTTTGATATATATGTACATATTAAAAGTACCTTTTTAGTGCAATATTTACAAGTTTTGAAATTTAGAGTAAGCCTTAAAATTTGAATATTACATTTTGATAACTATTGAAATACAAATGTTGCATTTCAAAAGCTGTTAAAATTTCAGGTTGTTTGTGGGGGTTTTGTGGGTTTTTTTGAGTGTAGCAGTTGAGGGTATAAAAAGTGTGACAATAGTAGCTTCTATAAAATGTAATAATTAAAGCTTCTGAGGTGTAACAATTCCAAACATTAACAAACCTTATATTATATCAGGGCTCGAAATAGCAGTCTGCGAAAAGAAGTCAATTTTTTTAACACAGGCCTACATGTAAGAGGTGAAATTAAAATTCACCTGCTAAAATTGCAAAAAAATTGCAGTACATTTTTCAAGATAAAATGTATGTACGATCATCTCATCTTGTATTTAGCCAAGGCTGAGTTCCTGATTCTTTTATATTTTAAATTTATAATGCTCTAAAATACATCTTGGTGGTCATAATTTTGCACACACCTGTCCCAAACCCTCCACTCACCCTGTGTTGTCTTATGGTAATTTATTTTAGTTCCTTAGTTCATTAATGCAGTGTATTCATGTTTCTGAACCTTCCAAATAGTCTACATTCCGATATGCATGCTTTTTACAACATTATCAAATAGTTGTACAATCAGTGAAAATCGACAATCAAACAGATTGTTTATTATTATATAAAATTTTTTACAGAAGTAAATTTTCTTTAAAGCCAATAATAATACATTTTGTGTGTATTTTTAATTTTTTTTAAATATTGACAAAAATTGCTTTCTTTTAAAAGCCAATTTTCATAATATTTTTAGTGTCATCTTTTTGAAATATTTAAAAGTAACATATTTTAAAAACCTAATTTTACTAAAGGTGTATAGTACTATATTTTAAAATATTGGCAAATAGGGTTTTTTTAAAAATCAATTTGCTTACATTTTGAATGGGTTTTTTAAACTACTGAATAGTTGCTTATTTTTGAAAGCTTATTTTCATATGCAGTCATATTTTAGAAGAAAAAAAAAGAACTAACTAAATTAATTTTCTGCTAATGCATTTAAAATTTTAAAATTTAAATATTGACAAAATGGCTTCCATTTAAAAGCCAATTAGCCTAATAGTCTTTGTATTTTCTTTTGAAATATTTTAAAGTACTAGTAACATCTTTTTAAAAGTAAATTTTATTAAAATTACAAAATTCTATACTTTAAAACATTAACAAGTGTTTTTAAAAAATCAATTTGCATATATTTTCAATATTTTCTTTGTAACATACTTAAAAGTTGTTTATTTTTAAAAGCCTGTTTCCATTAGCTACATTTATATGTATGCAGCCATTTTTCAGAAGAAAAACAAAACAAACTTAATTAATCTTTTCCTATTGCATGCTGTTTAAAATATTAGATAGTTTAAGGCTTGTGGTAGCTAAAGTGGACAAACTGTTTCTTGGTTCATTTTGTTTTAGCGAATTTCCAGAAGGTTTTAGTGCATGTGTTACTTAGAAAAACCATGCAAATTTTTGCAAAGTATGTTGAAGCAAAACTGAACATTAAATTTTGTACCCATTGGCTACTTTGTCTGCTGGTTGTAAGGTAAATCATGAGTTCATTGGAAAATGTTAATTTTACATCTGATATGATTGTTTACATTTATGTAAATCAACTTGTACCTTGTCACATGCAGTTACCTAATTTGCATTGTTGGTAACTTAATTGTTGATATTTTGATTCATAATTATTTTAAAATTTGTTGTTTGCTTTTATACATTTGTTACATTATATTTAACGAAGGTTTCATGTTGTTCATTAAACTAGTTAAAAACCTTGTGTTAAGCAGCCACCTGTCTTAAAAGGACATTTTACTCTTATCTCAAAATAATCAAATATAGTACGAACTGACCTGTAATAACCATCTACCTGTCTTAATAGGCCACTTTACTCTTATCTCAAATAATCTAATATAGTACAAACTGACCTGTAATAAGCAGCCACCTGTCTTAAAAGGCCACTTTACTCTTTTCTCAAATAATCTTAATATAGTACAAACTGACCTGTAATAACCAGCCACCTGTCTTTACAGGCCACTTTACTCTTATCTCAAATAATCTTAATATAGTACAGACTGATGGGTAATGACCAGCCACTTGTTTTACGAGACCACCGTACTGTTTTCAGATCATAAACTCAGGTGCGTGTGGTGACTCCATAACGTAAAGTATTGCTGTAACATAATGTATTTACTTTCATCTTATAACTACCCTTCAGCAATGTCAAATTTTGTATATAGTAATCCGCTTGCAAAAACGCAAATGCAGAAAAGCACATTTCCGTGAACCGAATGGTATTATTGGAAAGCCACCAGTTTTACAGACTAAACTTGTGACTACTTCACTGTTCACCCATACACACACACACACACACAGACATAGTTTGGGCATGTGTTGGCATATCACAACACCTTCATGATGCAATACACAATGGTTCTACAGTATTTGTACTGTAATTCATGACTTCCCCTTTAAGAGGCCAGTCTGTTCTTATGAGTGGCTGCTTTACCAAGGTTTAACTGGTGTAGTTTCTCATGTGTTGTAGACAGCCAGACTTTGTGCCAGAAAATAATTTGAAGGTACGTAATAAAAACAAAACCATGTACCTTCAACAATATATTACCAACTTAATTTTTACATTTTATTTTTGTAGTACTTTAGTTTTTTATTTGCATTTATTGTATTTTACACTATATATTTGTTGTGTACAGTGCATGGGTAATGTTATATTAAGTTTAATATTATGACTTTTGAATTATTGTTATGAAAGCTATGTTTATTATTAATAAATAGTTAACATGTTTATTTATATCATATTGGTGTACATGTTTTTAAAACCTGGCAGTCATTTTGTATTTATGACACATTTAACAAATTGAATAGTTTTAGTTTTGTTTCTGTTAAATTTGTTGCACAATGTACTAGTTGGTTTTTGGAGTGTTTATATTTAGAAAATGTTTGTTGTTTGCTAATATTTTCCAGCAATTTTGTGTTGTTTTTATATTCTTAGTTGCTTTTACTTTTTGTGATAGAAAGTATATATTATTGTATTGTTGGCGTAAATTGACCATTCAACATTGAGATGATGGTGTTTGACTCCATATCTGTCTGTCTGCCTATCTTTAATTACTATTACTATATTGCACAGAACTGTCAATACAACACGAAAAACATAAACTGGACCACAATAGAAACACGAATATATAGATATTATTATAGGGGCCTGATTTTACGAAACGAGTGTCAGGATTATTGTATTACATGAATCCTGACACAAGTTTCGTAAAATTAGTATGACTCACAGAGCCGGTTTAAGGATCCGCGGGACCTGTAGCACAAATAACCCTTCCCAGGATATATAGTTTGCAACCCCCTCGGGGAGAGGTGGAAAATGACCTGGGAAAAATAAATGTACACATCACCACGGGGCCCCCTGAAGCGAGAGGCCCGTAGCACGTGCTACAAGGATAAACCGGCTCCGACTGTTCACACGCGAGTGTAATACTTTCTTTTTTATCCACATGATCCAAAATATTATTTTTGTGACTAAAACGCTAAGACTATGTCAAAGCGTTTCAAATGTAACTAGAAAGAGACGTCATTTCAGTTACGTTTTAAATGTAACTAGAAAGAGACGTCATTTTAGTTACGTTTTAAATGTAACTAGAAAGAGACGTCATTTGAGTTACGTTTCAAACGTAACTAGAAAGAGACGTCATTTTAGTTACGTTTCAAATGTAACTAGAAAGAGACGTCATTTTAGTTACGTTTCAAATGTAACTAGAAAGAGACGTCATTTTAGTTACGTTTTAAACGTTTTGACATAGTCCCAGCTTAGTATTCATGAAAATAATAGTTTAGATAATGTGGATAATAAAGAAATTATTACACTCGCGTGTGAATAGTACTAATTTTACGAAACTCGTGTCAGAATTCATGTATTACCCTCTCTCTCGCTCGTGTAATACAATAATCCTGACACTCGTTTCGTAAAATCAGTACTACACACCAGCTCGTATAATAATCTCTAGTTATATTTACTGATAAAATCAATTCGAAAAATAAGACTGTCAAACTGGGACAAAAATGTTGATAATACATTAATTTTTATATACACTGAGAGGCATAAATAACGCAATGGGTATTTCAATGATATTTTCATATAGAAATGTCCTATCATACGGTACATAATATACATGCGGACAAATATGGGATATCTGTAAGAAAATATTCAGTAAAAGAGCCATGGCGTTATTTATACTTGGTCGGGACGTAGCCCAGAGGTAAAGTACTTACTTGATGCGCGGTCGGTCTAGAATCGACCCCTGTCGGTGGGACCATTGGGCTATTTCTCGTTCCAGCCAGTGCACCACGACTGGTATGTCAAAAGCCGTGGTATGTGTTATCCTGTCTGGGGGATGATGTATATAATAGATCACTTGCCACTAATGAACAAAATGTGGCCGGTTTCCTTTTTAAGACTACTAGTATGTAAAAATTACCAAATGTTTGACATCCAATAGCCGATGATTAATAAATCAATGTGGTGTCAAATTTTATTTATGCCTTTCGGTATATGTTTCTGTAAATATGTTTACAACTGAAGGGGAATATGCAGAATTTTCCGTGAAAATCCCACTGAACAAAAATGTAACAAATGTACTCCAGTGGCCTTCTATATCTGCATGATCCCATGTTAATCCATAACATTGGATACTCGTGTAGTTGTATTTGATAAATCTGTCTACTCAATATACTACTTGTTACTGTTGCATCTTCACGTATGTTTATGCTGTCGTCATTTTATTGCCGTGTATTTTTTATGAATAAATCTCTTTGTGAATCAGTGCTGAAGTTTGTACAGTGTTGTATCCTAGACCGATCGCGCACCAAGCGGCCGCTTTACCACTGGGTAACGATCCGCCCGTTGTGAATCAGTGCTGAAGTTTGTACAGTGTTGTATCCTAGACCGACCGCGCACCAAGCGGCCGCTTTACAACTGGGTAACCATCCGCCCGTTGTGAATCAGTGCTGAAGTTTGTACAGTGTTGTATCCTAGACCGACCGCGCACCAAGCGGCCGCTTTACAACTGGGTAACCATCCGCCCGTTGTGAATCAGTGCTGAAGTTTGTACAGTGTTGTATCCTAGACCGACCGCGCACCAAGCGGCCGCTTTACAACTGGGTAACCATCCGCCCGTTGTGAATCAGTGCTGAAGTTTGTATTGTGTCCCAGAATAAAGGAACGGGCTATTTGTTTAACAAAACAGTAGTAGTGCCAGTGCATTTAAAACTATGGCTGTTTGTTGTTTGTGTGTTTTACTGAACAATCAGAGGTATCCCACAGAGAGGATAGCACATACCACGGCCTTTAATATATCAGTTGTGATGCACTGGCTGGAATGAAAATAGCTCAACCGACGGCGATCGATCCTAGATCAACCGAACACCAAGCGCGCTTTACCACTGGGTTACGTCCCGCCCTTTGTGATGAGTGCTGAAGTTTATGAATGAGTGCTGAAGTTTGTACCTGTAGTGATTGTGTTGTGTCCCAGATTAGAGGAAAGGAATGTTTGTTTTAACGACATAGTAGTGTCAGTGCATTTAAAATTGAATGTTTGTGTGTTTTACTGGGCACAGAGGAATCGGTTAATGTTTGTTTTGTTTAACGACACTAGTCGAGCAATTTCATTTATTAATCATCAGCTGTTTAAAAAAAAAAAAAAAAAAATCGGACACAGACTTGTCCCAAAATAGGTATAATGGCCTATATTTTTAAACATTAAAAAAAAAAAAAAAAAAAAAATATGACATGTATTTTTAAAAATTTATATTTAGGTTTGACGTCAATGAATATGACGTCACTTTTTGTCCGAGTATGACGTCAAAGAGAGCAACAGCCATTTTTGTGTCTTGGTCGGTGTTTGTTTTTTGTGAAAGAGTAAAAACTCATTTAACGAATAAATGAAGTATAATTAAAACATCTATAGCTTTATTTCAAAATTGCATGATGGAGATCCAAAACTTGCTGAAGAACATTTACAATGTTATCACAGTCTATAATTAGGCTAGTGTTTTTCTTGACGTTGAATTCGGCACCTGCTAACGCAGGCGAAGAATACCCGGATGTTTCGTATTATATGTGATGATTTTCCAGAGAGAACTTCTACTTTCGAACAGTTGTTTTAGAAAATGATTTTCTTGATCTGTCGCCGGACAATGGATGGGGAAGAAAAAAATCTGGATTATCAATGGACAATGTCCTGGCTTTATATCAAAATTAGAATCCCCGTAACCACGAGACCGCGCTGACCACAGGTACCCCTAAACAGAAACCCGTAATACAAATGCTATAGTTACATATATAAAGAGTATTTACTCTTCGTTACATAACGTTACTAGATATAATATATCTGACGTTATTGTTTGGGGATACCAGTGGCGCTGACCGCCTGACATAGTATGGATCTTTAAATAATAATAATATCTGACCTTGAAAGTTCTTGGAAATCGGTTAGTGAGACATTTTATGTAAATTAGTTCTACATAAATTTAGAAATACCCAGTCACACGCTCATCTTGTAAACGGAAACGTTTAACAAAAAAACCCACAAGCAGTCTTCGTCGGGAAAGGCGAGTGATCACTCCCGCTCTTCTCCACACTCGCCTGGAAAGTTTCAGGAGAGTTGCAAACTGATGGCCTAACATTAATAAAATGTTTAATGCATTTCGTTTGAAATTTCATGCAATTGCTTCCTGACATCATTAAAGGAGAGATCTTCAGCTCGCCTTGATTTTACTTGCTGCGAAAACTGAAAAGAAACTTTCTCGCAAACAGAGACTCTCCCATGCTCGAGGAATGCCTGTTTGGTAAATCTGATACCGAAATTTTAAATAAATTTATTTCGTTATTACCCGAAGAATTTTCTTCTCGTCATCCATGATGCAATCAATAACTGAACCCTTTTTGTTACCTGCTAAATCTGTGGAAGGTTTTCGGATAAAGACAACATCAGAATCTGTAGTCCGTGTCTTCCTTATACCGACCGACCTGTCCTACAAGATCTGGAACTTTTTCAAAACTGCAAAAAAAACCCTCCCAAGTCGATCGACTGACTGAAATGGTCTCTACACTAACTGCAAACAGCCACACTCATTCCGTGGACTCAAAATCAACTTCACACCGTCCAGGAGTAGGCAAAATCTTGACAGTGTCTTGTCGGTGGTGGTTTTGTGTTAGTCAAGTGTATTTGGTACATATCGTGGAAGACTATAAACTGACTTCGGGCACCATTTAGTGGCGCTGATGCAACAGGTAACAAGCTCTGCCCATATACGGGTGTTATGCAAATAAATTCTTATCTTATCTTATCTAAAATGCATATAATCTGAATGACATAATGATTATCGTGATCAGTACTATACCCCCGAACAAGGCATAGTCGCAAGGTTCTGATTGTTTCCAGAAATCGCAATAAGATACGTCGTCTATAGGAGGACTGCCTCTCCCCAGGAGATCCTTAAAGACTTTCCAGGACGCCACAGCCTTCCATGATCCACATCCTTCCTGCACCACATCTACCAATGGAATAACGTTTCTTAGAAAATATTTGTTGTGACATATGTAGGTTTTTTTTTTTTTTAGACTAATGTATTACATGTTCTTACAATTTTCACCTTTTCCTTTTTATATTATTTATACAAAGAATACGATGTTTTTATTTTGTTCAATATATGAACTCCTATTTCAATTTAATAATTGTGTCTAAGGCCCAAGTTGTTTGGTGACCATGACAAACTAAAGTCCGAACCAAATTATTAACAACTACAATAAATTACTCTCCTACCTTTAATTACCGTTACATTTCCCCCAAATTTTGTCCAGACACAAGTTGTGAAAAAACCATTACAGTGACACCGATTCCACATATGAGACTGTAACGATGTCGCCAGTATCGACTTCGGTAAGATAGCATAGGGCAAAATACATGCAGTTTTCTGCCGTCTGCCAATTTTTTTTTTTTTATGGAATACTCTTCAAGAGGGGTGAAAGCCTCCAAAGTATGTGACATATTTAATATAAAATCAATTATCTCTAGTGGTATAAACAAATAAAATAATAATAAAATTAATGTGACGCCATCACGTTTGCTTTTATATCATAACATTTTATGACGTTAGATTAAGTCATATCCTTTCACCCCGCTTGGAGAATATTCCATAAAAAGTCAAAATGGCAGCCGGCACAAAATTACATGTTTTTTGCCCTATGCAATCCCAGCGAAGTCGATATAGGTGACATAGTTATCATCTAGTATGTGGAATCTGTGTCATTGTAATGGGTTTTTTCAAGATTTCTGTCTGGACAAACTTTGGAGGAAATCTAACGGCAATTAAAGGTAGGGGAGTAATTTGTCGTAGTTGTTAACAATTTGGTTCAGACAATAATGCCAAGTCAGACCACAGGTACCCCCAAACAGAAAGCTCTAATACAAATACTATAGGACAACGGCACCAGTATTTGACCACTTAAGAAAGAAAGGATTATTATAACATGTTCATTTTATTGGCATTTGCTAATATTTGTTTTTCTTCGTAAATTTATACTTACTGGCAATGCTATACATTGAATAGACCCAAGTTTTGTTCATGCGGTATATGCCTACTAGAGTAGGTTTGAGTGCCGCAAGGAACAGTCTGCAGTATTCGACCAGCTGACCCAGTATTCGACCACTTTCTAATTAACTAATAAAACTAAACTGAAGTTTATTTTACAGCATTAGCATATATTAAACGACTAAATCCAAAAAGTGGTGATTTTAACAACTGTAACACATATTCATACATTTACGCACGCATATGCTTATATACATTCACACACGCACAATTACTTTCTGATGACAGTCTTTTTGGTCCTATCTCAATTTACAACTAATGATATTAGACTGAAAATAAAAGAACACATAATTGTGTAAGTCCTGACAAACAGCACCAAAAGACATAAAAGACGTAAATTTGTGGTTCTTGAGAGTTTATTTTGGGAATGTATCTGTGTGGTCCTTAACCATTTCTTTCTTTGATGTAAAATTGATTTAATTTTCATAAATTAAACCAATGAATTGTACTTACCATCTAAAATTAAGTAGAGTTTGAGTTAAAGTTAGTTTTTTATCCTGATGGATGCGTAGCGTACTATAGAAATGGAGGCCGCGTAACTCTTTCAGCATTATTCTTGTGTAAAATCTAATCAAAAATAAAGGTAGGAGAGCAATTTTACGTAGTTGTTAACATTTTGGTTCGGACTTTCATAATTTCTTTAATGGTCCCTAAACATTCGATTCCAAACAAATACTCCTATCACTATTAGTGGGCGGATCGTAGCCTGCTAGTGGTGGTAAAGCACTCGCTTGGTCGGTCTAGGATAGACTTCCGCTAGCGTGCATATTGGGTTATTTCTCATTCCAGCCAGTGCTTCACAACTGGTGTAACACGGGCCGTGGTATACACTATACTGTCTGGGATGGTGCACATATAGAGGATAATAAACAAGTTACCAGTTATTATCAAATTTATGTCCAGAGTGAAATAATTTTCAGTTGTCAAAAATTATTTCACGAGTGACATAGATTTGATAATAACTGGTACCGAGTTTATTCTATTTATTACCTGACCTATTTTTTTATATTTTTATTATTATTATTATTATTTTAATCTAAAAGCCTTTATTTTCGAAAGGTACATGTATAGAAAGCATATAAACCACTTTACGCACTGATCTGAGTATAGATATAACTTTGTAATTTAATCACGTTATAAAAATGACATTTTGCAATCTAAATTTAACACACAAAAAATAGACAGCCATAAACACAAACTCTTTAAACTACATGACGTTATTGTGTGTTTGCCAAATCATGATGACGTCATATTTAGTACCGACAAGGTCCTTGGTTTGTAAGCGTCAAAACATCCAATAGTATTGTTCGTTAGACTAATGCATGATAATGAATTTTATTTTCCCCGTTACGAGTGCCTGCTGAGGTAATAAAAAATATTATTACCCATATGGTTAAAAATCCCTTGGTACATATCAAAGTTATAAAGATTATAGCATGAGAAGTTCTGTTTAAAATGTGTTAAACTACTTCAAATGCAATGTCCAGTTTCAAAAGATTTCAAAGTTTAAAATTGTTTTGTTTAACGACACCACTAGAGAAAAAAGTGTTACCTCAACGAACAGCTCCTCGATATCCAGCTGTAGTTTCGTTTTTCGTTTTCCTTTTTGTTCTAGTGTCTGTCAGTCTCCAGCACCTGCTGGTAAAAAGCAGTCTCCACTGTTGGCTCTCGACATCTTCCTGCACACTTCTGTCTGGAAAACAAAAATGTAATACAATTCAATTCTTCGATCTTATTGTGGTAAAAACACAAGATCCACTCTTCACTTTGTATTTTTTGGTATCCTCCACACCTCTCTCTGGAAAACAAACATGTAATACAATTCAAGACACAGAGAATACTACACGAGTGACTGTAAGGTATTGTGTATCTTACGAGTTGTTTTAAAAGTGTCTAACGAGTGAAAGCCAGTTGTATACTACGTTTTTAAACAACGAGTTGTAAGATAAATGGTATATAATGGACACGAATGCTGTATTCTATTTTTACATATCCTGAAAAAAGTTGACAAAAAAAACATGACATTTTCAATTTATTATATAACTTTTGGCAATTTACTGTGATTTTTAAAATGCCAGAAGCAAAATAGATAACACTTTCTACAGTGACGATGACACATTTCACTGATATTTTACACCTTATTATTGTATAGTGCTCAACATATTAAAATATTAAATTGGAGCATAATATATATACTTATTACCCCAACGGTCACTCATAACCGGGAAAATATTTTCCATATTTTCTCAGTGAGAAATATTCTGCATTGGTCTAACGAACAATACTATTGGACAATTTGACGCTTACAAACCAATGACTTTGTCGGTACTAAATAATGACGTCATCACGATTTGACAAACACAAAATGACGTCATGTAGTTTAAAGAGTTTGCCTTTACGGGTCTCTGTTTTTGGTGTTAAATTAATAACAAAATGTCATTTTAATGCAATTCATTATAGATTTTAAAATTATCTATGAACGTGATTAAATTACAATGTTATAGTAATTCTCAGAACAGTGCGTAAAGTGGTTTACATCGTTCCTATACAGGTTGGCCTTCGTGCATGTGCGTCGAAAATAAAGGCTTTTAGAGAAAAAATAGCTGAAGTAATAAATGGAATAACAAACTCGGTACCAGTTATTATCAAATTTATGTTCCTCGTGAAATAATTTTCATTTGTCACTCGCTAAAGCTCGTGACAACTAAAAATTATTTCACTCGGGACATAAATTTTATAATAACTGGTAACTCGTTTATTATCCTCTATATACATCAGGTGATTATCTCTACTTCAAGTTTTACGCTAAACGGCGGCAGCGGATCTAGGATCCCCCTCTGAATTTCTATGGAAAATATTTTTTATGCGCATCAAAATAGAGCACGTACGTAGGCTATATATGCCTACAACACATTAAAAAATATAATGTTAATCGTACGTTTCTTCAAACTCGTCCGTTTTATTTCGTTCGGTGTTTGCCATGTTTTACACAGAATAAACAATGAACGCAACGTCAAGGCTAGCGTTAATAGTCTCGCTAACCCAAATTATTTTTGCGGTAACATAATTGCGTCATGAAAACAAGATGACGTCTACAAACTCGAAGCAAAGAAAACTAGCAGATTTCTTTTGTCAAAAATCTGAAAGGTCAGAATAACAGATATGTTTTACAATTATACTTAACTTTATTGAAATGTAGGCTACGTCATTTTACTATTTTTATTTATTTTATTACTCATTTACTTTAATACTACCAGTAGGCCCAAAAATGTTTTCTTTATATCTAAGGGAAATAACTCTTCCTGGCAAACTTCGACATTGAAATAAACACCAGCAAACAAAAGACACCGTGAAAAGAAAAACTAATGTGTGTATTTACCAGACGTCAGTAATTCTAGAGGTAGGCATAATTTGTAACAGGTTATGAAATATAATATTAAAAATGTCTCTTAAAAAACACTTAACTTCTGATGTATTTAATACGATTGAGGCTGGCTGTTAAATATTTGTTTACTGTCAAAAGTGTTCATGCGTTTCCATAATATTTTAATGACAGAATAGCCCAGTTACCAAATATTATATATCGCATAAAGGATAGATTTTTAACAGCCTCAATGACACAAGATGGTAAAAAATCTGATCCAAATAGAACAGAAATACATAGTAAACACAGACTTCTACCTGTGAGTATGCGCGCGCATCTTGTTTTTGATTACGATGCTTACGTCACGGCCTAGCTATCTATAGTGGGGTGGTCCTATTACTGGGTTACATTTAAATTAATAAATTTAAGTATCCATATTATTATATTAATGGGTGTGAAATATCAAATATACAGTCCCCCCATACATCTTAAATAATTCCATATTCAGTAGGCCTATCGTTATTTTTATTATTATTATTATTATTTTTTATTATTATTTTTTTTTTTAAATTATTATTATTATTATTTTTTTTTTTTTACTATAAATGAAAAACCCCCACCTGGGAGTGAATAATGATCACAATACTTTATTCACGCAATAGTATGGTGACTTTGTTTCAAGTAAAGTAACGATAAATAAATACATTATTTTACTGCATAATTATTACCATGTCATTCAGTAAACGGATACCCCGCATCGTATGTTATCGCCTTGTGATAACTGGCCAACTGTATTGTTGTTGGGTAGCAGGTTTAAATTCAGATCAGAGAAAGCAAAACCTACAAAAGCCAGCATGGTCCACCCCAAGAACGCACTAAATATTCATTAAGTGGATTAGTTTTCATATAAGTTTATTAATAAAAATATGCCTTGGGACCATCTAAATTTCAGTAAAGGAACATGCATTTGTGCATCACACATGCCGAATTACAGTCATAAAGTGAATTAAAAGAAAACAAAATACCAGTAATTTAACAGCATCACAAATGTTATATATAATTCACTATATTGCTCAAAAGAAAAAGAAAAATCCATAAACAAAATTTTTATTATTCAATACTGACTATCTATCTATCAGCAAGATCCTGTAATGGAGCTTTAAAGGGACAAACCCTAGTTTCAACCCGTGAAAATTAACTCTAAGTTTAGTTAATCTACAAACCTGTAACACATTTGGATAAAGTTACAAATGAGAGAAACATGAGTCTCTGACTTTGAAATGGTGAAATACCCTCTAACAATAGACTAAAAATCGACTCCATAACTGTTACTTGTCACACGCACGTGCGTTTTTAAAAAATATGAGAAATACATTTTGTGATATTAAAAACACCAGGATGACCAAAAACACTTCGAATGTATGGAAATTGATAATATAAATCATAAAATCTAAGTAAAGTTTGATTTCAGTTATCAAAAACGGCTATAATAGTAAAAAGATGCCTGAGTGTTTAAAAACTAGGGTATGTCCCTTTAAGCATTTTTCGTTCTCAGCTGATCCAACATTTAGGAATGGCTGGAGAGACATTCTGCAAGGAAAACACCAAGTTTAGTGTTATTTGTACCGAACACCCATGACTAGAAACCACCTTTACATTTGTATAACGATTACAAGTCAAATCAATAAAGGGTACGGTTATCGAATACGTCTGCACCTAAGTACAACCAGCCAGTGTACCACGACTGGTGTATCAAAGGCCGTGGTATGTACTACCCTGTCTGTGGGATGGTGCATATAAAAGATCCCTTGCTGCTAATCGAAAAGAGTAGTCCATGTAGTGGCGACAGCAGGTTTCCTCTCTCAATATCTGTGGTCCTTAACCATATATCTGATGCCATATAACCGTAACTAAAATGTGTTGAGAGCGTCGTTAAATAAAACATTTCTTTCCTAAGTACAAACATTTACTGTACACTAAACAACGAATCTGTAATTTTCCATAATTTTAACTAAAAAGAAAAGCCAATAGCCTGTTCAGACATTTGTATATATGTTGATTAGTATACTCATACTAACACTAATCCACTTACAGAAATTTGACCTTTAAAATATTTAGTTTGGTAAAATAGTCTTCCTTTGTTTAGATTTTGGCTGTCTTTAATTTCTTAAAATTCAGGTGGCACAACAGCATATGTTGATTAATATACTCATACTAACACTAATACACTTACAGAAATTTGACCTTACACACAGACACACAGGCAGCTTGCAAACATTTATTTCAGCACAGACGTGTTTGGAGTAAGTTAAAACATTTTTATCAATCTTTGAGTAACAGCTAACATAGCAAACTACCTTTAACATATACAGCAGCTGACATTGCAAATACCTGAAGGTCCCAGAGAATCCCTGTCTCGAGTTTCAGATATGTTCAACCAAAACTATACAACTGTTATTTTGTGCAGACTGTCCCTGAGAATATGTGTCAACTTTCAAAAATACTCCATCAAAACGCTATGAGAAAATACATGTTAAACGTTTCATTGTCAAATGTAACTTTAGATTTTTTAACATTCCATACAAACTCAAAAGTTTATAAATATCCCCTACTAGTTTTGGGATTTTGTCAAAACAAAAAACAAAGTAGGTAGTTTCATAAATATCCAATCAAAATTGTAGGAGAAGACCTAAAAATAAGAGTTGACGAAAACTGTTAAAGAAAGGCTCAGCCGAGGAAATCCTGGTAGAATGAAAAATAATGTGCTATCTGCATCTCATATTACCAGCATATATCAGTATCTTTAGGGTAATTAATACAAAATCTATTATTTTCGGGCTTGGTCAGTGTAATGTATATACACGTGTACGGTTTACTTCCAACTGCAATTTTTATTTGTGGGGCGGGGCGTAGGCCAATGATAAAGTGTTCGCTTAGTGTGTGGTCGGTCTAGGATCGATCCCCGTCGGGGGACCCATTGGGCTATTTCTCATTCCAGCCAAGCTCCGCAATTGGTGTGACAAAGGCCCTGATATGTACTATCTTATCTGTGGGATGGTGCATATCAAATATCCCTTGCTGCTAATCGAAAAGAGTAGCCCAATGAAGTGGCGACAGCGGTTTTCCTCTCTCAATACCTGTGTGGTCCTTAACCATTATGTCTGATGACATATAATCGTAATGTGTTAAGTGCTTCATTAAATAAAACATTTTCTTTCCTTTGCTTTCTTTATTTCTAACATAAAATCCAGGGAACGCGGAATCCAACTGCGTTTTGACGTACACGTATCATGTACGTTTCTAAATCTGCGAAATATTCCTTCCAAAATTTGACGAGTACTGACCTTGTCTTTGTTATATTTGCGGAATTAACTCAATATGAATAATGTTGTTGCATTTTTGTTGAAGGACAGCATAGCGTTGTGTCACAAGTGTGTGGCTGTTTACGTTACAATTAGCAGTTTATATATATATATATATATATATATATATATATATATATATATATATATATATATATATATATATATATATATATAGTAGTCGTTTTCGAGTTGAAAGACGCTATTTTATAGAGTGCTCAACCGTGTGGGAGCCAGATATATTGTTAAAAAGTGTATGTTTTTCTCTACATGACAGGCTTGTTTCGTGAGAGAGTTGAATTATTGCTCTCACTCATCAGATGTAGATTTAATTACACCGTCAACGGAAAGCTGATGACGTAATGGACTCTGTGACGTCGAGGTTACGTCACTATGCAGGTCTATAATAGGTGATGTGTGGTATGCGCACAGAAGGTATTTGCGTCTGTGTCGACATGCTGATACGAGTTCATTCTTGGAGTTTAGTGTGCTGGTTTCAGGTTTATACATTATGAACAGTTTTTCCTTCAGGCAGAAGTTACATCTTTTGCTCGCTGGAGAGTATGATTTTGCTTTGGATAAAATTTTCCACTTAATGGTGTATGGGGTGAATCTATCCTTCAGTGTCCAAATGTACTGACTTAGCGCTGTTGCGTTCTTCTGTGTTGCGTTTTGAAAACTGCTCGTGTGCGCAGTATATCTCGTCTTAAATGTGTTCTCGGTCAAACCAACGTATGTTTCTTGCTTGTTGTTATCGAGTGTATTAACGGTAGCTTGATATATTACTCCTTTCTGCAAGCATTTGCCCTCAAGTGGACATTCAGCTCTTCGTCTACAGTTGCATTCTCTGGGGGGAACGGCGTCTTTGTCTCTGTGTTGTTGAAGTAGAGTTTTGTTATGCGCTGAAATTATTTTCCCAACATTAGGCATGCAGCTATAGCTAATTTTAACGGTGTTTCGATTTATAATTTTGTGGAGAGGGTTGCTTTTGGGAAAGCACTCATCGAGTAATCTGAGGAACTGGTGACCTACGTTGGTTTTCACGTTGGAGCTATATGGTGGGTTGTACCAGGTGATGTTTCTATTGCGGTTGTTTCTGCGTCTGTTGTTTTCTGCTGTTGGGGTGTATTTGAGGTTATAGTTATATCCGCTCTTGAGTAAGGCTTCCTTATATGGGCGTTTCGCTTCTTCAAAGATGCACTCATTCGAAGATATATCAGAAAGCCTTTTATTTATTGTTTTTGGTATACTGCGGATGATATTTGGAGGGTGGTTGCTCTTGTTGTGGATGTATAAAGGTGTGTTGTTTGGTTTCATATAGGGTTTGACTGAGCTCTTTTCAAGATCTAGAGTTACGTCTAAGTAATCTACATATTTTTTGTTGGCGACTATGGTGATCTTGAGTTTATGGTTTGCAAATATTCTGCAAATATCTTTTTTGATTATCTCTATGGTTAAATAGCAGTGAACAGCAAGGCATGGTGCAAAAGAGGCAAACAATCACGGTTTGATGTAACTATGGGTAGTTACGATGGAGCAGAAATTTGCGAAATAGTCGGGCTCTTTCTTTCAGAACTACAAGCCAAATACGGCAACAATATAGGACTATATCGCGACGACGGCCTAGCTGCATTCAATGAGTCACCGAGAACCATAGAGATAATCAAAAAAGATATTTGCAGAATATTTGCAAACCATAAACTCATTCCCAAAAATTAACCGCCGAAACCTTTTTTTTAACATATCGTGACAAACACGACACGTTTCCACGGACGCTGACGCTGCCATCTTTGTTTACAATAACAAGGGAATCTATAAGGAGCGTTGTTATTCGTTGCAGTCAGATCTCATCGCATCCATTGAAATTTAAGCATTTTGTGGCACGATTTCTTGACTACATGTATCAAGGCTGAATACGAGGAACGAATATTAGCCTTGATTTATGAAGATGCGTTCAATCAAGATTTGGCCATATTAGAATCAATAATCTAGATGTGATGACGAAATGTGACGTCTTCCGGGGGTCGTCGAGAGGTACCCAGAGTTTGATATTGAGGGGCGTGTCTTGTGTCCAAACTTTCTGACGGTTCTCTTCCAGGTGTGGGCAATTTTGTAGGATGTGTTATGGCGTTTGTTCTTCAGCACCACATTCACATTGAGCAGTATCCGCGAGATCCATCTTTTTCAGGTGTTTTTTTTTAAAGCCCGATTAAAATGTAAAAAAATTACATATACTACTAACAAACGTAAAAGGGGAAAATATTATTACATATCATATGGCGACGACGACGCCATCTCTTAGGCCACTTGAAGCAATTGCAAGGCATAGCGTTAGCATTACTATAGTATTTAAAAAAAACCCCACAAATATATCTAATAAAGACATGTGGAAGCTTTAATACATTAACGAAAGGTTACTCCATTATGACGTCAAGTTTTATCGTCCTGGTATCAATAATATAGACGGGGTTTTCCAATTTTCGCCCAGTAGTTTATGACGTTATAATGGGAGTCTGTATGGCTTTAAAAAGTAATATGTTTTCATATCAGTTTCAACATTATTCATCATGACGTTATATGTCAGTTCATCTGTTACAATTTCATGAACACAGACATATGACTTGATAACTATTAATCTGGAAAACTGACCCTCTTGATGACAATATGTATATACCAACATAGTATAAAATAAATGGTATGTTGGTATATACTCGTCATACTGCTTAGATTGTTGTTTGTTCATCAGAACTCCTTTGGCTGCTGTATTATGTACACAGTCAAGGGCTGGTTTACATCTCCACTCATACACACGTTCGTACATGTTAATGATATTAACACTACAGCTACCAACTGAAATAGTATAAATGTTTTCAAAAAAAGTGTACTAAATTATTATTATTAAAACTTAACAAGTTAAGGAAAATATTTGCAAACGAATTTTAAATTCAATAAAATGGCACTACCTACCAGTGTATATGACCCTAATGATGATGGGGATAAATAGTCAATACTCTCGTCCACAAATATTGAGACCAGCGATGGTGATTCGCAGAGAGCATGAGACTGGAATACACGTTTCGTAATACTCTGTTAGAGAGATCAGTTATGATGATGGCTCCTGATGGCATGGGACTGGAAAACACGTGTTCTAATACTCCTTTTATAGAGATCAGTGATCTTTTAAGTCCGAAGGTTAAATTTCAGACCTTGCCTTTTAAGGTGCGCGGATGCGATCGCGCTCGTACAGCGCATGTAATTTCAATCTGGCGAGTGTGAAAAATAACGCACGTTACACTTAATAAACAGCGTACGTAAACTAATTTTGTATATTGATTGCCACTATTTACCTTATGTAGTTGATGGGGGGGGGGGAGGGGAATTACCTTTATTATGGCATCCCACGTTTGGAATAAAATCCTTTGTAATGACAGATTTTGTCAGAGTTTTGTATATATTTTTATCAACAACATTGGGGTCGTTCTAGATCAGTGATGTAACACTGACTTGACAGATGTCAGAGCCGTTCGTAACTTGTTACAAAATGTTGAGGGAGGGAGACCGGTTGCGTAATTGTTGAATTAAAAATGCCACGTGAATGTCAATGTCTCAACCAACACTGTCAATTGAAGAAAACATTATTGGTTTATTGCTTCATTTTTGTATTTTTGCATGTCTCTGCATTTACATGTACTATTTACTTCATAAATTAATAACGCTTGGTTTTCACTCGACTTAGCATTTTGATGAGAGTGATTTTTCACTAGCCTAAGCGTTTTGAGGTGTGCGATTTTTCACTTGCCAAAAGCCAAGGACTGAAATTTCCCTTTTTGATGCAAGGATGATGGCACCTGATGGCACAGTCTAGTGTTAATTGTTTTCATGATATATTTATCAATTATTGTCCGACACTGAAGGCAACATCAGGTGTTATGGACCGAAGAAACTGATAATGGCCGAGGTCAGTATCAATTTCTTCGGTCCATAAAACTTGATATTGCCCGAAATATGGTCAATAATTGTTTTATTGCATAATCACATCCATAACCCTCGTACATTCCTGTATCTTTTGTTATCAGAATTGAATAAAGGTGTTATCTATTTGTGAAAAGACAGCGAAGCGTTTTGTCACAAGTGTGTGGTTGTTTACATTAAAATTAGCAGTTGACGTTGCACTACGTTAATTGATCTATATCTGCATGTAAAGAAAACTAAAAGCTTCTTGTCAACTCATTGATACTAGTAACAAGAAACAAGGGAACTTGTAGGCTAGTTATGATACGTCAAGCGTCACAATATATATCTATATATATCTATTAGGAATACAAATTGTATTATGCGAGCCTCTGGCGAGCGAGCATAATACATTATTTTTATTCCTAATATATGATATTGACGATACCGAAACATACGAGGGTAATAATATCTTTATCATATAATATCAAGCTTAATACAACGTGTTTTTGTAAACTGTACACACAACTTTAATTCCAGTCCGCCATTACTAGATATTCAAATGACGTAAGAATATGTGACTTGGTGTCTTTTTGAATGGATATCAAAATCAATTGGTGCATAATTTTTTTCTTGTTTTCTGAACGCTGGACAGTTTTCAGTGTAAAATTGCTATTGAAATGTTTTTATTTGATGACTATGAATGTATACGTGAATTATGGAGTGTCACCCTAGTACGTTTGCTTAAATGTCAATACACCTAGTGCCGTGACCTTCAATTAATTTACATCTATTTTGAAAAGTTATCAAATTCTTAAAGTATGAGATCTGAAAAATATCACATACTCTGATTGCACTGAAAATGTGAGATATTATATATATATATATATATATATATATATATATATATATATATTATGTACTGTTTCTTTTCCTTTGTTTGAATGTTTTCCTAGATGTTTTCGATTTACAAACTTACTCCTCCTTTTTTAATTACCATTTGATTTGCAAATTGAAATGTTTTAGAAGTGATGATTCCTTCAGAATAAAGATTCAATTGAACTCGATATACTGTTGGTCGTAAATGACGCATTTAATTCAATAATGAATAATTGTCGTAACTACCACTATTTACACAAATAACTAAAACACCTAATATGCTATAAATATCGCAAATATACAAAGAAATCGTAAATATGTTCAGGTTTCATTGCCATTCAAACAAATTCGACATCTTAAGGTGTTGTGTAAGGGTGGCTGGAGGTGCTGGCGGTGGTGAGGTCTGTACAGTGTTTATTTCAGACTCAGTACTCTTCACATCAGTTGTTGAAATACTGGCCTGCGCCTTGCAACCAGCACGAAGCTGGAATAGACAAAGACATTTTTTTAAATCAAAGTTGACAAGGAAAGGAATGTTGGAAATGTTTCATGATATCCTTGCATATTTTAAAGTTGCAGACTTCACTTCCAATCTTAAAACATTGTTTCCTAATGCAAAACACAGACACGACAGGCGCTTTAATAAAAACACATGGTTTCGCTACCAACGTTAATGTTTGGTATCGGTTGGCATTTCATCATCGACCATCGGTCATAATTAGTTTGCATCAACTGACCATATTTCAGTTATACCATTAGTTAGAATTATATGAATTACTTGAACCATGCATTATTATTATTAGTAGTAAATCTTAAGGTAGATATCAATTTTACTTGTAGAATGCAGAAAATTAAATTTCAGGACATCTTACAGTGAAAATAACACCTTCTACAGTGACGATAACACATTTTAGAGTGAAATAGTGAAATTTTCACTCGAAAATGTGTTATCGTCACTGTCACGGATTTAAGGACCTTATTTCTCTAAAAATGGATAATAAATAAACATTACATTAATTGTTGGAAACCAAATCTAGCTATTGCATCACTTTAACTGAACCATGATGGAGTGAAATCCATGTCAACCTTCTCGGCAATTTTAGTTTTTGAATTATGGACCATTGCATAATTCAATTATTTTTACAAAATATCATTAATGAATGGAGTATGGTGGTTATGAAGATGGATAAATAAAGTACATTTAGAGACAAATCAAATTATTTTTGTTCAGGTAATACTTTGTTAGACCATTAAGTATGTCAGTGGTCCGTGACAATATGCATTTAATCCTATTCATATACTTATCTCTGTTTGACACCCAATAGCTGATGTGTAGTTTTGTGCTGGGGTGCCGTTAAACGTCCATTCTGTAGTTCAGGTTAACTATATCCATTGTAGATTTTATAATATGTTTGTCTACACCACTATTTCATGAACATTTATCACAAGTGGTCATTATAATACTTGACTGTTTTTGCTAGAAATAAATGTTTGGGTATGGCGCTATGGAATTGAACCACAGTCAACAGTATGGGTGACATCCTCCATAAAGAAAATGCTTAGTTTAGGCTTATGGTTAAGAAAATCATACAGTAATGATAAGAGTAATTAATTTTGTCAAAAGGTTAACTTAAAAAATAATAAAATCTGCAAAAACATTTGAATATGGCGCCATACCCATTTTACCGTCTGACAGAAACCCTGCTTGAACATATACATATCTGTCTATATGTGTGCATACATGTATATTTATGTAAACGTTAATATGAACAATGCATACGTTTAATAGGGGTAGTGACCTCAAAGTGTGTACCATGCCTTAGGCACTTTGTTGTAGGAAGCTGTTCTGGCTATACAACCGTGTCCGGTGTATCGGCGCGTCCGGTAATTCGGCGCACTTGGTATTTTGCTTAAGTATGCTTAGGAAGTTGTCATGTTGTCGGTGTTTTTAACGAATTAAAGTTCAATTCCTTTTTCAATGGTTAATCAAGTATCAACATATTTATTGTTACGGGTGCAATTAAAAAAGAAATTAGAATTATCAATAATTATATCATAATTTCAAAATAAATAATTCACCTGTTTTAGTGTATATAAACGTGAAGTAGGTCAGCCTTATTGATATTAAAAATGTTAAAACCAGTTTGAAAACACCTTTCCTGCATTTTTAAAATTATAGTAAACAGTATAAATGTAATTATTTTTGTTCGGTTATTTTTACTTAAACTGGAAAGGAAAACACCGACAAATGCAAACAAAACGAAAATTTTACACCTTAATTGACAGCCATTCCAGTTCACAACTGTCACATTGTTATACAAAATAAAAGCGAAATAAGATCCACGTGTGTGCACAATCTACCCGAGAAAAATAAAATTCATGTAGGCATCTTAGCCATGAACATGATTCCGAAACTGATTTATGAGATGAGTTATGTGTGATCGTTCATTTTCATAGTAATATTTTTAATAAGACAAAACAAAAAAGTACTAAATTTTTTTTGGGACAATAGTGTAGCGTTTATGGACTAAAAGTAAGATCATGGGCGATCTATAAATAGCGGGGTCAACGATCCACATCTACTGCGCCGAATCACCGGACATGCAAATCGTTTTGGATACAAGGAGGTGCCTATATTTATACACAATTTTAAAATGTTTATTTACTACAAACATAAAACAATTTGTAGTGTATCTCAGATTATGCACAGCTTCATTGGTGAGAGACACATTTTATTAAGTATTTCACAGTGTTCATATAAAAAATGGTCCTTGAATGCTTAGGTGCGCCGATACACCGGACAGCACTGTATATCATGCACAATGGTGTAGACACTGTATTCGTTTTAATACTTTCATGAATTTATTGTTATAATGCAAATTGTATACTGTAATAAAATTAATAACTTATTTTTAATACTTTCATGAACATATTGTTATAATGCAAACTGTATACTGGGATAAAATTAATAACATATTTTTAATACTTTCATGAACCTATGGTTATAATGAAATTGTATACTGTGATAAAATTAATAACTTATTTTTAATACTTTCATGGACCTATAGTAACTGTTATAATACAACATGTACACAGTGATAAATGAATAACTTTATTTTTAAAATACTTTCATGAACATAATGTTATAATGCAAATTGTATATTGTGACAAAATGAATAACTGTATTATTTTTAATATGTTCAAGAAACTATGTATATTATGCAAGATTTATATGTTGATAAATGAATTACTGTATTCTATTTAATACTTTCATGAACATATTGTTATAATGCAAATTGTATACTGAGATAAAATTAATAACTTATTTTTGATACTTTCATGAACCTATGTTTATAATACAAATTGTATACTGTGATAAAATGAATGACTATTAGTTTTAATACTTTCATGAACCTATGGTTACAATATAAATTGTATACTGTGATAAAATTAATGACTATATTCTATTTAATACTTTCATGAACCTATAGTTATAATGCAAATTGTATACTGTGATAAAATTAACTTATTTTTAATACTTTCATGGACCTATAGTTATAATACAACATGTACACAGTGATAAATGAATAACTTTATTTTAAAAATACTTTCATGAACATAATGTTATAATGCAAATTGTATACTGTGATAAAATGAATAACTATATTAGTTTTAATACTTTCATGAACATAATGTTATAATGCAAATTATATATAGTGATAAATGAATTACTGTATTCTATTTAATATTTTCATGAACCTATGGTTATAATGCAAATTGTATGCTGTGATAAAATGAATGACTATATTCTTTTTAATGCTTTCGTGAGCATATGGTTATAATGCAATATGTACACAGTGATAAATGGATAACCATTGTTTTTAATATGTTCAAGAAACTATGTTTATAATGCAACATTTATATACATGTAGTGATAAAGGAATAAGTGTTTCTTTTTTAATATTTTTACAAACATATGGTCATAATGCAACTTCATTATTCAGTGATAAATGAATGATGATACTTACATAATTATAGTTCCTTACAATACAGGTTTATATAAGCTACTACATTGTCACAAGTGGCAGTTTATAATATTAAACATACAGATAGTATGTACAGGTCCATGTATGTTCCTGTTGATGTGTGAACACATCATATTTTGGATAGCTTTTTCACATTTAGCTGGCGTGGTTATTAATATTACACTTTAAGGCTTTTGTTATATGAATAGTAACAAGAAGTGTTTTCATACACTGTACATCTAGCTTTTTCCTGTAAACATATCATGTATTATAACTTGTCAATTATACAGTTGTAACAGTGTAGGTAAGCTGTATGTTGGAATAAAATTATTCTTCAGAAGGACAGGATTTCTTTTCTGTGTTCAAACGTTTTTCGTATGTATTGAACTAAGTATGTTATGACTTCTTTATCTGTACTACCAAAAGGACGGCTGATACAGTTAACATTTGGTCAAGTATGGCAATATTTAGGAAGGAAATTCCGTCTAAGATCAGTTAATACCAGACATACGAAAGGAAAACGTGTCTCTTCTTCTATAGTACCTATGTTCTATATATTGCACACTCTTTGAGACTTCCTTACCTCTACTACAAAAAGACTAAACAAAACAACCCAGACGGCTGATACAGCTGACATTTGGTCTAGTATAACAATGTTTAGGAAAGAAATTCCGTCTAAGATCAGTTAATACAAGACGTGTAAAGGGAAACGTGTCTCACCTATGTTCCATATATTGCACACTCTTTGAGACACATATACACCTTGTTGAAGTTCTCTTGGTTTAACGTGCACATTCAGCAAGTTGTTATACCACACGCCTGTCTTGTTGAAGTTCTCTTGGTTTAACGTGCACATTCAGCAAGTTGTTATACCACACGCCTGTCTTGTTGAAGTTCTGTTGGTTTAACGTGCACATTCACGCCTGTCTTGTTGAAGTTCAGTTGGTTTAACGTGCACATTCAGCAAGTTGTTATACCACACGCCTGTCTTGTTGAAGTTCTCTTGGTTTAACGTGCACATTCAGCAAGTTGTTATACCACACGCCTGTCTTGTTGAAGTTCTCTTGGTTTAACGTGCACATTCAGCAAGTTGTTATACCACACGCCTGTCTTGTTGAAGTTCTGTTGGTTTAACGTGCACATTCAGCAAGTTGTTATACCACACGCTTGTCTTGTTGAAGTTCAGTTGGTTTAACGTGCACATTCAGTTCAGTTGGTTTAACGTGCACATTCAGCAAGTTGTTATACCACACGCCTGTCTTGTTGAAGTTCAGTTGGTTTAACGTGCACATTCAGCAAGTTGTTATACCACACGCCTGTCTTGTTGAAGTTCAGTTGGTTTAACGTGCACATTCAGCAAGTTGTTATACCACACGCCTGTCTTGTTGAAGTTCAGTTGGTTTAACGTGCACATTCAGCAAGTTGTTATACCCCACGCCTACCACACGTGCCTGTCTTGTTGAAGTTCAGTTGGTTTAACGTGCACATTCAGCAAGTTGTTATACCACACGCCTGTCTTGTTGAAGTTCAGTTGGTTTAACGTGCAAATTCAGCAAGTTGTTATACCACACGCCTGCCTTGTTGAAGTTCAGTTGGTTTAACTTGCACATTCAGCAAGTTGTTATACCACACGCCTGTCTGGAAATGTTTTATTTAATGACGTACTCAACACATTTTATTTACGGTTATATGGCATCAGACATATTATTAAGGACCACACAGATATTGAGGGAGGTAACCCGCCATCGCCACTTCATGGGCTACTCTTCGATTAGTAGCAAGGGATCTTTTATATGCACCATCCCATAGACAGGATAGCACATACCACGGCCTTTGATGTACCATTCGTGATGCACTGGATGGAGCGAGAAATAGGCCCACTGGGCCCACTGACGGAGATCGATACCAAACCAACCACACATTAAGCGAGCGCTTTACCACTGGGCTACGTCTCGCCCTTCATCCAGGGTGGGTGGAATGCTTTCCATCATCTACCCCTTCTGGCAGTACACCTTCATTGCATTGTCTGTGAAGCATTCCTGTAGCTGGAAGCATGGAGCATATTTATCTAAGATGATGTAAGAGCTGAGTACATCACATCAAAGTAGCAGTTTCTTGCACCTTAGTTAATCATTTTGCCTTGTCCAGGGAAAGCAAGAAAGTAGACGCAGTGTCGCATCGTGTGAAGCTATGGAAGAGGTAGGGACAGTAATTTACATTTATCTGAGACGTCATATATACCATTGATGTATAAAATGGAATGTATTTGCCTGTACCACAGGCAACCCTAACATTCACATTTTGACTCAAGGTGAGCAAATCAAGGAACTTGTAAATTAGCATGACAAACACACATGTACCAAGTGCACACCTGACTGTTGGCACAGTCATTCATAATAACATCCTGCACATAAATTAAAAGTCTAATGTCAGCATGGTATACCCATGAATCCGTCGAAATCGTGGACGAAGAACCCATGGATCAGACGGATGCTGCTCGGGAATATAAAACGGACGCTGCCTACGATGTTGCCTACGACGCCGATGACGAATGGGATGGTCTTTCCAGACATTACTTCTTCTGCCATCGTCCTGAAATGAGAGGATTCTACAGACGACTCTACACATTTGGTCGGTGGCTCCTCCAGATGAGTCAGAGACCAAGGGAACTCGTCAATGTCGGTTTCTTCTACACGGGAGACCACGATTTGTGGACTACGAGCCTACGGATGGCAGACGTTGGATGATCCAGTGCTGGGACATTACAGGCTGTCCCCCAGATGTCCCTACATTAACAATGTGTTTAGACGTTAAACACGTATTAGTCTAGGTAGTTATGTTAATTTTTTGAAGGTTGCATTTTAAAAAAAAACATTTCGCTCAAGTTATAAAACGTTTGGTCATATGTTTCCATGACCTACCTGAATTAGAAATCCATTGGTAGCATTTTTTCTGACCACTGTCATGTCAGCCATCTTGAAATATATCTCCACTCATATTTAACATTGAAACATATTTGTGGGGTCTATTTAAACATATGTTAGTGAATTAAAATATTTTTTGTATTATTCATCTCACATGGCAACCATCTTGAAATTCAAAATGGACTTCATTCCATTATATTGTTTTCTCTATCTTTACTTCCATTAAACATAGAAAAATAATTTTTGTGTCCGTTTACATCTATGAGCTCAGATGATTATTTTGTAGCCATCTTGAAGTTCAAAATGGCTACCACTTTAATATATTTTTTCAAATATCTCAACTCCCGGTTAACGTGGAAGCATAATATTGTGTCCATGTACATTTCTGTATTACATGCATTTGATGGTTTTCATTTATATAGTCAATGAATCATGGAAACAATCTTGAAATTCAATATCTTATATCTCAACTCATGGTTAATGGAGAAGCACAATTTTGTTGTCTAGATGTATATTTCAGTGGTCAATGAATTTAATTCTTTAGATGTATAGTCATCCAATTATTGCAAACATCTTAAACTTCAAAATGGCAGCCATATGGAAATTCAAAATGGCCACCAATGTAATCATTTGGCAAATACCTTTCCTCCTAGTCTACATACAAATACAACTTTTGTGTTCATTAGTACATTTTTAGGTCAAATAATTATGTTATAATACTAATGACAAAGTAATGAAATAAAGGAACATACCTACTGTAAACTGTAATTCATAATGGCATATTAGGCATCTACTTATCTGTAATATTATGCATATTGCAGCAGTCCTCATCAGTTTCATGCTTACATTGCTCTGTACATTGAAGGTGTCGCTTACACTATATTACAGTACATCTATCCGAACACTACACCACAATTGCATCTGATCAGTTCTACCACAGCTTCTAATACAGCTTGCAATTCCAACAACAGTCACAAATATACCAAACCCCTTGACACAACCAAGTTTGTATGGATCAAGAATGTCTTGATGTAGCATGGCATCTTGAGCTCAGAAATATGCTTGGGGATGTGCTCTACGCTGTTTAATACCCCTGAGGTAGTAGGCGGTGCTTCCACACTTTGGTTTGGTGATGGTTTAATTGATAGGAGTAGGCTTTCGCATGTGTCATTGTCACATCATGACCTGCAATAATTTTCGATATTGTAGCGCTCAGATAGCTTCGAAAATCTAAAGCCTGGTTAGTAGGTTTGGGTACCGCGAAAAAAACGTACCACGGTATACCGCGGTTTTTTGTAATGCACCACGGTATACCACATCATACTAGTCACTGCAATTCAGTGATACAATAATTGCTCAACGTACAATGTCATTTATGTGTCTTTGAACTTAGGGTTCAAATATATATGACATACTACAATTAAATACCTATCAGTAGAGATTTTAACTGATTCATTTTACACTCTATTTCCCTCTAAAGTTGAGTTAGCATTAAGCAGGACTAAAATCTCATTTAGAGAATAGCTAATACTTATAGGTAGAACATAGTTGTAGAGCCTTGTTGTATTTTAAGACCTTATAATGTAAATGAAATAAACATAACAGATGAATGAATTCTGTAGTTATCATTTCAGTTGAACTCGAAAAATAATGAAAATGACAAAGTTTAAACAAATGTATTCTATTGTCACCATTTTAATTATACCAGTAGCTATTAACTACCAGTAACTTTTATATAGCTACTTTTATTTCAGTTGATGACCCAGGCAAACGGGTCTCTTTATGTTTTCAGTTTGCTACAATGTACATGTATTATTGTTCAAGTTAGTTCAAGTTAAATCGTCTTAACATCAATTTAGTTTTAAGAATAAACAAACTCCATAAACCTATGCATGTCTGAATAAATCATGTAGTGTGTCAATTCCAGTCATTATTATCTGGATTACTGAATTTATTTTACGTTCTTGCTTAGAAACATTAATGCATTAGTGATTATTATGTGAAATATTTGTTATCGCGAACTCAAATATTATCATTGTAATGGTATTTAACGTCAAACATAGGATCATTGTGGTATTAGAGCGGGAATCTTTGCCTACATTAGTGCATTAGTGATTAATATGTGAAATATCTGTTATCGCCAACTTTATCAATGTAATGGTATTTAACGTCAAACATAGGATCATTGTGGTATTAGAGCGGGAATCTTTGCCTACATTAGTGCATTAGTGATTAATATGTGAAATATCTGTTATCGCGAACTTTATCAATGTAATGGTATTTAACGTCAAACATAGGATCATTGTGGTATTAGAGCGGGAATCTTTGACTACCCGCTGGTATGCAGAAATTCTGTGCATTCGTTATCTCTGTCTGAGAGAGCGGCTGTAACTGTCCAAATGTCCGTCTAGCTCTAGGCCTTCTTGGGCTAACCACTTATGATGGAACGAGGAACTTGAGAACAGGTCCAACCAAACCATCACTGCCTACAACAGAGTGACAATCAAACATTTGGGACAGACGTTTTAAGCTACGTTTACTAGCACACGTATTTCAAATCGATTTATAATCATTTTTTGTTTGTTTTGAACTAGCTATTACTACCTACGTTAATACGTTAAAGTTTAAACAGTGTTGCCGTGACATAGCGTTTATGACCAAAATAAATAAATAATAATAATAAAATAAAATAAATATTTTAGTAATAAAAAATAGTGTTTTACGTAACGCTGTTCTGTACACTCACCCACCGCCTGTAACGCTACTAAACGTTTGGACATACACCCTCTCACCCCTCCAGCGTTTCGCAATATTTGAATGGCCCCTGATGTCTAGAATGGGCCATAGCCCAGTGGTAAAACACTCGGTTGAACGCGTTGTAGGTCTAAGATCGATCCCAGTCAGTGCCCCATTGGGCTATTTCTCATTTACGTATGTGCACCACGACTGGTATAGCAACGGTCGTGGTATGTGCTACTAATGAGAAAATGTAGTGGGTTTCCTCTCTAAGACTATACATCAAAGTTACCGAACGTTTGACATTCAGTAGCCGATGTTTTTGTTCTTCTCTATACAACGATAACAAATGCAGCCTGTGCTCACTAGAGACACTGCATACGTCTCCAACCTTCCAGATATCGTGCCAATGGGCAATGGGCAACTATATTTACGTGCCCCTATCCACAGAGGTTCAGGCACGCCCACTACGGATTTAGCCTCTGACTTAGCCAGTGACTAACTCCGGAGCAGGGGGGGGGGGGGGGGGGGTAAGTTTGAGGTGGGCAGAATTTGGAAAATAGCCAGTTAGTAGAGTCCAGCGAGAACGCGGACCAAATAGCAGACACCAAGTGAGGCCGAGCTGTGATTGGCTGAATTTCGATTCCTTGGGAAACTTGTCAAAAGTCTAAGTCTGCAGTTTGAATCCAGCGAGAGCGCGGACCAAATCGTAGCACCAAGTGGAGCCAAGCTGTGATTGGCTGAATTTCGATTCCTTGGTACAAACTACGACTACCGAGAATAACTGCATCCAAAAGCATGTCTGGACACTAAAATTAAAGCCAAACTTAGTTGAGACTGCTCGGTCGAAAGGTTTTTAAGGTGATTGTGAGCAATTGAACGGGCGCCAAAGTAAAGTGCGTCGGACTATTTATAAAAAAATAAACATAAGAATTTTGAACAATCATCGAAATGTTTTAAGTCCAACTAGCTCAATAAAGGAGGTTGATACCTGTCCTAGCAAAGGTTGGCGTCTAGGGGGATCCGATGTAGTCGGTGGTCTCAAGATGCTGGAGGAACTGCCGGTAAGCGGAGTCTGCAAGAGTCTTGGTGACGGGACGGTAGTGTGGACCCGCGACGGTTTTCAGGACTCGATGTAATGTCGGGTTGTCCATCTCCGATAGCAGCAGTCCTTGATTGAGTCTTCCGTTCCGGCGGATGGTAACGCATACAGCGCTTTGTCCCTCCTGCATCTTGAGTCGGTGTACAGCGAATTCCCCCTCGTTTCGTCCGTCTGGCAGAGGTTGGTAGGCCTGTTCTTTTGGGAGGCTCATCAGTTGGCGTGCATCCGTCAGGTTCGTCTTTACCAGTTGTTGGTATCGCTGTTGGAGACGGCCGGCCTGCAGTGACCACCGCTCCTCTGGTTTGGTCTCCGGCTGTGGCGGTTGTGAGGGGCGACTTGGCCTGGCTGGGGTGGCACTCGGAGGAGTGGTCGCCTTCCTCTTCACAACTGTCCCCGGAGGTGGGTAATCGCACAGCACAGTCAACGACGTCTGTATCCAAGGGCTGCATAACTGGGAATGTATCGTGCCAATTCCACAGGCCCAATGGGCCATATTATATATAGGCTATGTGCTATGGACCTGTATCTTTAATCTCTTTGGTAATAAATTCATGTTTATAGAAGAAAAACAATTTGGAAACAAAATAGCCAGACTGGCAGTATTTTATTTTATGAATAAAAATGAGATAGTTGGGCTTTCGTGGGGTTGTTTAAAGTACGTAATTCCCCTCCTCCTAACGTATATGCATGTTTTACACTGAATACTGTTTATAATTGTTTTCGTATCCAACTCAATAATAAAGCCAGTCACCCAAAACAAAGACAAAGAAAACGTCATTATACGTTATTGTTGTCAAAACACTGGCGTGTGACTGTCTTTCAGACTTTCACAACTGGAAAAAAGCTCTTTCTGTTTCATAAATTCATTGCAACGTGATCAGAGGAAATGTTTTATTTAACGACGCACTTAACACATTTTATTTACGGTTGTATGGCGTCGGACATATGGTTAAGGACTACATGATATTAAGAGAGGAAACCCGCTGTCGCCACTTCATGGCTACTCTTTTCGATTAGCAGCAAGGGATTCTTTATATGCACCATCCCACTGACAAGACAGTGCATAACACGGCCTTTGTTATACCAGTCGTGGTTCACTGACTCGAACGAGAAATAGCCCAGACTTTTATAGCTTTATTCGGGAGCATACAAATTCAAAAAATATCGGGCGAGACTATTTATTCAATGGGCGAACTTGTTGGTCTATTTCAACATTAAAAAACAGGGGAGAAAATGCAGTAATAAACTCTGGATTGTATACTTATATAAACAGAGTTTATGGCTATACCCATTATTTTTTTTTTTTTTTTTTTTTGTCTTGAAACGAATTTTATATTGAAATTAGTTTCCGGCATACTTCGTAATTCACCCGAATCATTTCGTATATTCTCGGCATAATCCACAGGCAATAGTAAATAACCAGTGGAGCTAACTTTAATTAGATTGGCATCAAGCGAACGCTGTACCACTGAGCTATGTCCCGCCCCTTCAATGTGATTAGAGACTAGGGTGCGGAGGGATGTGTCATTTCGGTGCTAATATTATATCAGTAGACATAGCATCAATAGATTATAATTTCCCCACTGAATATTTAAAATTAAATCTGTAAACTTTTAAAGTTTTAGCTAATAATGATTGTATATATGTGAGAAACAGTATGTAATCCTCATCAACACACCCACTTCAATAAAATGAACTCAACCACGTGACCTAGATTTTACAACATTATCTGAAACGACAAAACGCTAGAAACATGACAAATAAAAAGTAAACGTTGTTGTTGCTAGTGATAACACATTTAGTATCAACAACGCAACATGTTTTGAACAGTATTTCATATTATTTGATCGCATTTTGTACCTTTGCAAGAAGTACGAGTAGTTCGCTATTGAATAGTAGACTGGTCACCCGGACATGCAAATGGCGCTTATTCATACCAAAAGGCATATCTGTCGAACAAAATTGGTTGAAAGCATGTTTGGTGACTAAAAATCGACATTAAAAAACTTCATCAATTTTTTTCGCCAATCGAAAATTATTCATCAATTTTTCATGTACCATTTTTGTTAGTGGGAGCGTGAGATTCACTTTGGGATATTCTGTTATTTTTTCATTTGTTAATGGAACACATACAATCATTAACATTGGATACTTTAAAAATAATTTCTCAAAATTATGTATTTTGTTTCATGACACTGATAATTTATTTCTCGGAAATTTCCGTAAAGTTATCCCTACCGTGATCTTGACCTGCGGGTGGGGTGGGGGGGGGGGGGGGGGGTGTTCGAATATGAACAAAGTGGACCTTTTTCTATTTTGTTTTTACACCACCAGAAACTCCATATGTATAAACCTGTATGTTTAGTTCTGTAAGCGGACCATTTGCTTCAGCGGGGGGTTTTTGTCCGAACGCACGGGTCATGCATATCACATAAAATTCAAACTATATCTTTGTGCGCATACGTGAAATTATAGGGAGTATAAATAAAATGGTGATGGTTAACATTGTCATTTGAGGCAGAACCTTCAGAGAAGTAACATGTCAGACCAGTACAAGTTGTACGTTCCCGACGTGGTCCCGCTTTTATAAGTTGCAAGCCCAAGGGACACAGCAGCCTCATTTCCCAGTGCAGCGTGGTGGGAAAAGTCAGATGATGTACATTGTTGATCGATGTCTAGAACTCTACGATCTCACGTGGAAAACAGAACAATAGGACAAGCCCACGATACCCAAAGTCGTCATGGTCTCCACAACGCAACAGGTGGTAGAGCAGGTCAAGGCCGAGCAGAAACGGAAATGAGAACAGAGTGGCGTGGAACAGAAACGACGAGAGCAGACTGGCATGGGTCAAAAACGGCGCAAGCATTTCTGAGAAGACTATAAAAGGGGCGTGACAGTTTGAACACCGTCAGTTCACGTCGAGCACTTCAAGTCAACATGAATCAGTGTCACATTTGTCCAAAAAAAAAAAATGTTTGGACCCACGACCTAACTCGGCACGTACGAAATAAACATGGACTCTTGGAATCAGCAGCAACAGCAGCATTAGCCACAGCAGCAATAGCAGCAGCAGCAGCAGCCCCTAAAATTGTTACATCCATTCAGCATGATCGTGTCGGGACCCACTTCGTGTGGAAAAACATTTTTGTTGTACAAACTTCTAAGGGATGGTAAGATCTTCCCATCGCCTCAACGCATCATCTGGCTCTACAAGCGATGGCAACCCCTCTACGACATCACTGGGGCAACCGTTAGAGTTAAATTTGTTCAAGGCATACCCGAGAATTTGGAAAAGGATCGTTATTTGGATCCCAGAGTCAGAAATCTCATCGTGTTGGACGACCTGATGTCTACAATTGGACATGTCTAACCTTGGCACAACAGATGTATCCTGGATATACTCGTCATTTGATGCAATAGTTTGAGGAAGCTATCCACAGGCAGGGATCGAAACGTCCTGTGGCCAGATCGCCAAATGCGACCAATGTCCCGTTTGGGTGACTTCTTTAGAGCTATAATATATGAGCCACTATTGATATTTGTATTGCATATATTTATTCCACATTAAAATCTTGCTCGTGGTTCATGGTTCGCTTACCTTAATTTGCCAATATCCAATATAATTTTTGGGGCCACCATATGTTTTGGCGAGTTTCCGTCCCTGCACAGGCCCTACGGACATCTCTTGGTAGACTTGAAACCCACCACGCCCGAACATTGTTGCCTTCGACCTAATGGTTTAGAAAAAAGAAAAAAGAAAGAAATGTTTTATTTAACGACGCACTCAACACATTTTATTTATGGTTATATGGCGTCAGACATATGGTTAAGGATCACACATATTTTGAGAGGAAACCCGCTGTCGCCACTTCATGGGCTACTCTTTCAGATTAGCAGCAAGGGATCTTTTATTTGCACTTCCCACAGGCAGGATAGCACAAGTCATGGCCTTTGTTGAACCAGTTATGGATCGCTGGTCGGTGCAAGTGGATTACACCTACCCATTGAGTCTTGTGGAGCGTTCACTCATGGTTTGGAGTCAGTATTTGGATTAAAAATCCCATGCCTCGACTGGGATCCGAACCCAGTACCTCGACTGGGATCCAAACCCAGTACCTACCAGCCTGTAGGCCGATGGCCTAACCACGACGCCACCAAGGCCGGTCTGGTTCATGAAGGTATTGGATTTAACTGTATTGGGAGGGGGGGGGGGGGGGGGGGGGTGTGTGTGTGTGTGAATTTATTAATGTATAATAGTCACAAATTGTATGAAATTGCATTGTGTAGCAATTTTTTACTAAAGAGTTTGACATCCATTAACCAAATAAGTAAAGTTTTACATCCAACAGCCGATGATTAATATTCAATGTGCTCTGGTGGTGTCATTATACAAAACTAACTTGACTTCTTTCTTTTTTTCTGGGTCATGTAGACCACCTGTGCCTTTGGGCTGGGGCAGTGACTTGTAACAGGGTATCTGTGAATAAAAAATAAAATAAATAATAATAAATTATCTGTTTTCATTTCAGGATACAAGTACATCTTTGATGAAAACCTCGTCACAATTTGGTCGACTTCGAACTACTGCTACCGCTGCGGCAACATCGCGGCGGTGCTGTCGTTCAACACGCCGGATACGAAGGAAGCGGAACTGTTCCGCGCGGTACCAGACAATGAGCGCGTCATTCCACCGAGAATACAGACTCCGTACTTCTATGAGTTCATTTCATATTTATCAGACATCAATGTGTGTATAATTAAAAATGTTTACATAAATAAAAATTGAAAAATGAAAGCACGTGCATCAGGTCAATTTACAGCTAACTCTGGGTCAGGAGACATTTGTGTCAACTGTTCTAGCAAACTTCAAATACTGCACAACTCCGGTTATTTTTTTAATAGAATATAAAATATTTCATAAAATTCGCCAATTGTTTTTGAAATTCACAGCTGACGAATTTAGCGAATGCCAGAGCTAACACTGGTCATGGTTACCGTAAATGAGATTGGCGACAAACTGGATGGGGTTTTTTTCGTAAAGAAATCACCATATTAACTCTGTATTTGTAGGCTTGTTTAGCTTAGTAACTGGTTTAACGTGTCCATATACCACTAGGGTTTCGAACACGCCTATACCGTGTCCGGCCTCCGATAGGATCAGGGGTCTGACTTGGGACAGTGATAACCTAACAAATACGGTCAATTTTGAAATTTTGAATATTAACACCAAAAGTATTTTAAAAAAGGGGAAAATTGGAGTTAATAAATTTTGGCAGCGCCCTCAAGGAGAAATGTTAACATTCTTAACCTATAAAATTATTAATATAATATAATTTCGGCGCAAATTTTGATGGGCTGGTCTAAAATTAATAATAATTATTGAACAGTATTCATTAAGCCCATGGGAGGCTAGGAGGAAAGGCTATAAAGTTGGCAGAAGTAAACAAAAAAAATAGTTTTTAATTTTAAAATTAATTTTGGAAAAGGGGCTGCCAATCATATTTTAAACATCGGTGTGACCAGGTGAGGGTCGGGAGGGAGGGGAGTCCAGCCCTACACAAAACCTACGCCTATGACCCCAAAGAATGCCCCACCCCCCACTGTGTCCATCCGCTGTTCAGTCCAATCCTGGCAGCCTAGTGGTTGTTTAAGAAGTTAGTAGAACTTCCTAAACTGGCGTCACTAGGAGAGTGACGCCAAAGGGTTATGAAAGAAAGAAAAAGAAATGTTTTATTTAATGACGCACTCAACACATTTTATTTTACGGTTATATGGCGTCAGACATATGGTTAAGGACCACACACAAATATTGAGAGAGGAAACCCGCTGTCACCATTTCATGGGCTACTCTTTTCGATTAGCAGCAAGGGATCTTTTATATGCACCATCCCACAGACAGGGTAGTACATACCACGGCCTTTGATATACCAATCGTGGTGCACTGGCTCCAAAGGGTTATGAATTTCATCGTTTGTGCCACTGGGAGAGTGACACAAAGATCCAGCGATGGTTAATTTAGTGGGAAGGAGGAAGGTGTTCAAACATTTTGCAGTCGAGCCCACCTGAAGGAGAGAGATGTACCCGGCCGATCCGCGAAGAAACAGCTGACCTCTCAGTTGTCCTCTAAAATAACACGTTTAAGTCATTCAGAAGACACTGCCATCACTTTAATCTATAAAACCTAGGGCAGTAGAAGAGGTAATATTAACCAACCCGCTACTAATGGCACAGACCAGACACCTGCCCTGTTAAATTACATTTTTTTTTTTTTTATTATTATTAAAAATATAAAATAATGATTAAAATATGGATAAAATACCAAACCAAAATGAAAAGAACACATATATATATATATATATATATATATATATATATATATATATATATATATATATATATATATATATATATATAACATACAACCTCCGCAAGGGGGAGGGGATTACTGCCAGATAAGCCCCCCCCCCCCCAAAAAAAAAAAAAACCCAACAAAACTGAGCAATAAACATACACACACTAGCATACGACAACACATAACATATATACACAAACCTAAAAATAAATAATAATCATAATAATAATAATCATAATAATAATAATAATAATATAATATAAAGTTAATTGTATAAATATAGGGGTATCTTAACGGTAAATATATAAACAAATTAATTCTCCTAAATGAAGTCAACAGCCGGTTAAAACTAACAGTTGACAAGCATCGCGCAACTGATCGATACAGTCAGCGTGTGCACAACAGGCCGTGACCTAGCTCTGACCTCTGACGTCAGAGCCAACGTAGCGAGGTATTCACTCAAAATATCGATCGATGTGCGCTGAGAGTTGGGGCCACTGTGTACGGATAATAAAACATCTGGGCTGGTTAAAGTCGGTGGATTCATTTGTTAGAAAGACTATAGAACGACAGTCTAGAACAGTGGTATGTTCTTAGCAACCACTTGTCTTCGTATTGTTACAGCAAAAGCCAGCTACCTGTTTTGACAGAACGACTATAGCACGACAGTCTAGAACAGTGGTATGTTCTTAGCAACTACTTGTCTTCGTATTGTTACAGCAAAAGCCAGCTACCTGTTTTGACAGAGACTATATAGCACGACAGTCTAGAACAGTGGTATGTTCTTAGCAACCACTTGTCTTCGTATTGTTACAGCAAAAGCCATCTACCTGTTTTGACAGAAAGACTATAGAACGACAGTCTAGAACAGTGGTATGTTCTTAGCAACCACTTGTCTTCGTATTGTTACAGCAAAAGCCATCTACCTGTTTTGACAGAAAGACTATAGAACGACAGTCTAGAACAGTGGTATGTTCTTAGCAACCACTTGTCTTCGTATTGTTACAGCAAAAGCCATCTACCTGTTTTGACAGAAAGACTATAGAACGACAGTCTAGAACAGTGGTATGTTCTTAGCAACCACTTGTCTTCGTATTGTTACAGCAAAAAGCCATCTACCTGTTTGACAGAAAGACTATAGAACGACAGTCTAGAACAGTGGTATGTTCTTAGCAACCACTTGTCTTCGTATTGTTACAGCAAAAAGCCATCTACCTGTTTTGACAGAAAGACTATAGAACGACAGTCTAGAACAGTGGTATGTTCTTAGCAACCACTTGTCTTCGTATTGTTACAGCAAAAGACAGCTACCTGTTTTGACAGAAAGACTATAGAACGACAGTCTAGAACAGTGGTATGTTCTTAGCAACCACTTGTCTTCGTATTGTTACAGCAAAAGACAGCTACCTGTTTTGACAGAAAGACTATAGAACGACAGTCTAGAACAGTGGTATGTTCTTAGCAACCACTTGTCTTCGTATTGTTACAGCAAAAGCCAGCTACCTGTTTTGACAGAAAGACTATGGCACGACAGTCTAGAACAGTGGTATGTTCTTAGCAGCCACTTGTCTTCGTATTGTTACAGCAAAAGCCAGCTACCTGTTTTGACAGAAAGACTATAGAACGACAGTCTAGAACAGTGGTATGTTCTTAGCAACCACTTGTCTTCGTATTGTTACAGCAAAAGCCATCTACCTGTTTTGACAGAAAGACTATAGAACGACAGTCTAGAACAGTGGTATGTTCTTAGCAACCACTTGTCTTCGTATTGTTACAGCAAAAGCCATCTACCTGTTTTGACAGAAAGACTATAGAACGACAGTCTAGAACAGTGGTATGTTCTTAGCAACCACTTGTCTTCGTATTGTTACAGCAAAAGCCATCTACCTGTTTTGACAGAAAGACTATAGAACGACAGTCTAGAACAGTGGTATGTTCTTAGCAACCACTTGTCTTCGTATTGTTACAGCAAAAGCCATCTACCTGTTTTGACAGAAAGACTATAGAACGACAGTCTAGAACAGTGGTATGTTCTTAGCAACCACTTGTCTTCGTATTGTTACAGCAAAAGACAGCTACCTGTTTTGACAGAAAGACTATAGAACGACAGTCTAGAACAGTGGTATGTTCTTAGCAACCACTTGTCTTCGTATTGTTACAGCAAAAGACAGCTACCTGTTTTGACAGAAAGACTATAGAACGACAGTCTAGAACAGTGGTATGTTCTTAGCAACCACTTGTCTTCGTATTGTTACAGCAAAAGCCAGCTACCTGTTTTGACAGAAAGACTATGGCACGACAGTCTAGAACAGTGGTATGTTCTTAGCAGCCACTTGTCTTCGTATTGTTACAGCAAAAGCCAGCTACCTGTTTTGACAGAAAGACTATAGAACGACAGTCTAGAACAGTGGTATGTTCTTAGCAGCCACTTGTCTTCGTATTGTTACAGCAAAAGCCAGCTACCTGTTTTGACAGAAAGACTATAGAACGACAGTCTAGAACAGTGGTATGTTCTTAGCAACCACTTGTCTTCGTATTGTTACAGCAAAAGCCAGCTACCTGTTTTGACAGAAAGACTATAGCACGACAGTAGTAGTATAAGGGCCTGCCGGGTGCCATGACCTACTTTCCGTGACCTTGACCTTGGTGTCTGGCCTTGGTGTGAGTCATAGTGGTGTGGTCTACTAGGGTGAACGCTCGCCCGTGTCCCTGACCGACTTAGGATGGTACTGATGTCCTTGGACTGGCCCTGACCGCCTTAGGTTGGTACTGATGTCCTTGGACTGGCCCTGACAGACTTAGGTTGGTACTGATGTCCTTGGACTGGCCCTGACCAATTTGTTTAGCATTGACCGACTTAGAGGACAGTGACTGGTATACCTGGGCAGGTGTGCGACCTTGGTGTAAGTCATAGCCTTGACGTACTTGGTGTGTGACTCATCACCTAGCCTTGACCTATCTAGAGGGCAGTGACTGGCATACCTGATACAGGTAAGCAGCCGTGACTCATATTTTAGCCTTGGCATACTTGGGCCGTTACTGACGTCCTTGGGGGCTGGTCTTGGCCAGGTTCTGACGTCCTTGGACTGACTGATTCAGGTAAGCAGCCGTGACTCATATTTTAGCCTTGGCATATTTGGGCCGGTACTGACGTCCTTGGGGCTGGCCTTGGCCCGGTTCTGACGTCCTGGACTGACCTTGGACTGCTATTTTAGAAATATAAAAGGGTAGTTTGTTAGTATCTTCATTCGCTCTCCGAAAAGTCTACAGACAAGATCTACGTCCAGTTTTGCTACAGAAGTATTCACATATTTGCGGCTTATGTATTTTGAAGAAGAAGATGGCATCGGTACATTCATCAAATTCATCCCAGAGCCATGGCCAGGGTGAAAAATCGAGATGTCAACTAGAAATTGGGCAAAATGTCTACGTCATGGCCCAACCATGGAAGCAAGAACTGTTGATACACATCAGGAAATTCGACAGTGATAAAGGGAAAACTTTCCCACCAAACGAGGCATCACCCTTACCCTGAAACACTGGGTTGAACTGTCTACGTGTACCGGTCAAATTGATGAAACCATAGCTGCTTTAAAGGAAAGGAAAGAAGAGAAATTGTTTCACCATCTTGGTGCCAAATGTATGTGAGCGTGGACAAAAACATTGCCGGGGTGGACATTCGGCAGTGGTGGTGGTGTGTGGACACAGTGAAGCCATCAAGGAAAGGAATTTTCCTTTCCCTTCAACAATGGAGTAAACTGAAAGACTGTTTCGAAATGATGAGTGACTTGTACCAGAGCTGAACTCGATTGTACCCTGCGCCATGCAAGACGACCATCAAAACCAGATGGGCTTCCTGCAGTGCAGTTTC
>NC_054711.1:12220885-12224532 GCF_016097555.1 Gigantopelta aegis | reverse complement strand
AATGACACCACCAACTTAAAAAGTTGTCTTGCTTCAGGTGCAGTAACTCCAGAACAACTAACTGGGTTGTTTTTTTGAGGGGGTTTTAAACTGTTTTACGGGAAATAACTCCAGAACAACTTATTATTGCAAAATGACAACAGCTCTACAACAACTTACAAAGTTTTCTTGCTTCAGGGGAAGAAACTCCTTAACTTACTGGGTTTTTTTGTGTTGTAAACAGTTTCAAGGGAAGTAACTCCAGAACAACTTACTGGGGTTTTTTTTAGAAAACTGTTTCGGGAGAATTAACTCTAGAACAACTTACTGGAGTTTTCAAAAAACTGTTTCATGGGAAGTAACCTCAGGAACACTTATTGGATTAAAAAAAAAAAAGTAACTCCATGACAACTTACTGGGTTTTGTTTTTAAACTGTTTCAAAGTAAGGTACTCTAGAATACGTCACTGGGTTTAAAATTAAAACTGTTTCAAGGGCAGAACAACTTACTATTTCTTCTCCTGCTTCTTGTGGGATCTGCAGCACATGCAGTAGATGATGATGAGCAGAAGGAAGGAGAAACCGCCGAGCACGCCCCCTATGATAGCCATCGTGATGTCTGGCTGCATCTTCTTGTGCTCACAGCTGGCGCCAGAATAAACGTTCATGTCGTCTGCTATACACCTGCAAATATATACAGTGCTATACACCTGCAAATATACAGTGATATACACCTGTTAATATATACAGTGCTATACAGCAAATATATACAGTGCTATACACCTGCAAATATATACAGTGCTAATACACCTGCAAATATATACAGTGATATACACCTGCAAATATATACAGTGCTATACAGCAAATATATACAGTGCTATACACCTGCAAATATATACAGTGATATACAGCAAATACATACAGTGATATACATCTGCAAATATATACAGTGCTATACACCTACAAATATATACAGTGCTATACACCTTCAAATATATACAGTGCTATACACCTGCAAATATATACAGTGCTATACACCTGCAAATATATACAGTGCTATACACCTGCAAATATATACAGTGCTATACACCTGTAAATATATACAGTGCTATACACCTGTAAATATATACAGTGCTATACACCTGCAAATATATACAGTGCTATACACCTGCTAATATATACAGTGACATACACCTGCAAATATATACAGTGCTATACACCTGCAAATATATACAGTGCTATACACCTGCTAATATATACAGTGACATACACCTGCAAATATATACAGTGCTATACACCTGCAAATATATACAGTGACATACACCTGCAAATATATACAGTGCTATACACCTGTAAATATATACAGTGCTATACAGCAAATATATACAGTGCTATACACCTGCAAATATATACAGTGATATACAGCAAATACATACAGTGATATACATCTGCAAATATATACAGTGCTATACACCTACAAATATATACAGTGCTATACACCTTCAAATATATACAGTGCTATACACCTGCAAATATATACAGTACTATACACCTGCAAATATATACAGTGCTATACACCTGCAAATATATACAGTGCTATACACCTGTAAATATATACAGTGCTATACACCTGTAAATATATACAGTGCTATACACCTGCAAATATATACAGTGCTATACACTTGCAATATATACTGTGCTATACACCTGCAACTATATACAGTGCTATACACTTGCAAATACATACAGTGCTATACACTTGCAAATATATACAGTGCTATACACTTGCAAATACATACAGTGCTATACACTTGCAAATACATACAGTGCTATACACTTGCAAATATATACAGTGCTATATACCTTCAAATACATACAGTGCTATATACCTTCAAATACATACAGTGCTATACACCTTCGGTATAATATCCGCCCGGTCCCCTCCATTATTATTTTTAGTTAGGGTTGAGGGTTAGGGTTAGGGTTAGGGTTAGGGTTGGGGTTATGGCTGGGGTTAGGGCTAGGGTTGGGGTTAGGGTTGGAGTTAAGGTTAGGGGAAGGGTTAGGGGAAGGGGGGATCGGGCGGATATTTTTCCTACACCTTCAAATATATACAGTGCTATACACCTGCAAATATATACAGTGCTATACACCTTCAAATATATACAGTGCTATACACCTGCAAATATATACAGTGCTATACAGCAAATATATACAGTGCTATACACCTGCAAATATATACAGTGATATACAGCAAATACATACAGTGATATACATCTGCAAATATATACAGTGCTATACACCTACAAATATATACAGTGCTATACACCTGTAAATATATACAGTGCTATACAGCAAATATATACAGTGCTATACACCTGCAAATATATACAGTGATATACAGCAAATACATACAGTGATATACATCTGCAAATATATACAGTGCTATACACCTACAAATATATACAGTGCTATACACCTTCAAATATATACAGTGCTATACACCTGCAAATATATACAGTACTATACACCTGCAAATATATACAGTGCTATACACCTGCAAATATATACAGTGTTATACACCTGCAAATATATACAGTGCTATACACCTGCAAATATACACAGTGCTATACACCTGCAAATATATACAGTGCTATACAGCAAATATATACAGTGCTATACAGCAAATATATACAGTGCTATACACCTGCAAATATATACAGTGCTATACACCTGCAAATATATACAGTGCTATACAGCTGCAAATATATACAGTGCTATACAGCAAATATATACAGTGCTATACACCTGCAAATATATACAGTGATATACACCTGTAAATATATACAGTGCTGTACACCTGTAAATATATATCTCCATCTACAACACATAAGTAAATAAACAGAGAATAAGAAAAACAATAGAAATTGAAAGCAAAACTGCGGAACTGTCACGCAAACTGGTTCAAATCCCGTCAAGACTGGCTCACCCTTTCCTACAATTTCCTACAACGTTTGTTTTATGAACTGTTCACAGCAGCATCTACATCTAGCTGTTTTATCTTCATCCGTGTATGTCCCTTACACCCATCTGGCATCATCGTCCTCTGCTACTATTAAAGCTGGTCTGACCCACGGCACTAACTAACGACCGCTGGTAGTAGGGGAGTATAGTAGGTGGTTACAAGTGCCTATTACCCGGTAACAGTCCCAGAAGTAAACACTGAACACTCTCCGAAGTGAACAGAACTCTCTGAAGTGAACAGAACTCTCTGAAGTGAACATATTAAGCCCACAGCTAAAGCCTAAGGGAAACGGCAGGTGTGTGTGTGTGTGTGTGTGTGTGTGTGTGTGTGTGTGTGTGTGTGTGTGTGTGTGTGTGTGACAAGTATTTGTTGAGATAGGAGAGCAAGAACTGGGATGTGGAGGTGGATTCTAATAAAGTTTACATATATGTATAGTCATATTTTACATTTGAAAACTATCTCCAAAAGAATATTCCATCCATACAACTCAATAGAATAGAATTTTCGCGTTTTAAAAATACACGTGTTCCACCTTCCCAGTCTGAAAATGTCTGAAAGACTGTGAATCACGCTTTCATCTTATGCCGGTTAGCGCGTCACGGAGTCACGTGACTTAGCTCTTGGATCCGAGAGGCGTTTTGGCT
>NC_054711.1:12198385-12215885 GCF_016097555.1 Gigantopelta aegis | reverse complement strand
GTTTAAATAAACAGATACTAGTATATCAAGAGTTGTAGTTAGACAAATAGTTTTATCACGAGGGTTGTTGGGAGTTCCCCGTTTGATGTTTAAATAAACACATACTAGTATATCAAGAGTTGTTGTTACACAAATAGTTTTATCATGAGGGTTGTTGGGAGTTCCCCGTTTGATGTTTAAATAAACAGATACTAGTATATCAAGAGTTGTAGTTAGACAAATAGTTTTATCACGAGGGTTGTTGGGAGTTCCCCGTTTTATGTTTAATTAAACAGATATATAAAGAGTTGTTGTTAGACAAATAGTTTTATAATGAGGGTTGGGAGTTGCCCGTTTCAAATTTGATTAAACAGATTTATCGAGAGTTGTTGGAGAAAACAGTGAACTTCCATGACGAAAGGGTCATGGTTTGTTTCACAAAAATAGTATCTGTATCTGCTTGTCGCTACATCCCCCTGTCTTTCTGTACGTACGTGTGTGTGTGTGTGTGTGTGCGCGCGCGTGCATATGTACGTCTGTGTATGTATGTATGTATGTATGTATGTATGTCTGTATGTCTGAATGTATGTCTGAATGTATGTATGTATGTATGTATATATGTATGTATGTATGAATGAATGAATGTATGTATGTATGTATATATGTATGTATGTATGCATATGAGTTGGCTCTTTTTGTAACACATGACTTTTCCGTTGTGACAGCTTACCAACATTTGTATTGAGAGAGGGAAACTTGGTGGTTAATTTTGGTAAAGTGGTCGTGGCAGGCACAGTTGTTCCCGTTGTTGGTGATGCAGTCGTCGGTAACGTCGTCACCGATACTGAACCAGTGACTGCTGAAACTGATGATGATGACGATGACGATGATGATGATGATGATGACGATGATGATGACGATGACGATGTGGTGACTGATGCTGCAGATGAAGACGGTGTGGACGTTGGTGACGGCGTGGACGTGATCTGCGATGTTGACGCTGACGTCGTCAGTGATATGGGTTGTGTCGTCGTCACTGACACTGTATCCTGTAGAGTAGTCGAATCTGCCGCTGGTAACAACAACAATATATAATGTTTTATTTCAACTTATTTCCGTGCTTATATTCAATTAAGGTTCAAACACGATCTCCTAGGCACACACCTCAGATATCTGGGCTGTCTGTCCAGAACAATGGGTTAGATGTTAGTGGTTAGTGGTCTTACATCTACCCATTGAGTCGTTAAAACTCGCTATGGGTGGAAGCCGGTACCGGGCTGCGAACCCAGTACCTACCAGCCGTATGTCCGATTGCTTAATCACGACACCACCGAGGCCAGTAATAAACATTTTAGATTTTTTTTGTATATATAGATGAAGGGGCGGTAAAGCGCTCGCTTGATGCGCGGTCGGTTTGGGATCGATCCCCGTCGGTAGGCCCACTGGGCTAATTCTCGTTTCAGCCAGTGCACCACGACTGATACATTAAAGGCCGTGGTATGTACCATTCTGTCTGTGCATATAAAAGATCCATTGCTACTAATAAAAAAAGTTACTCTCTAACACTATATGTTACAATTACCAAATGTTTGACATCCCATAGCCGATGATTAATAAATCAATGTGCTCTAGTGGTGTCGTTGAGCAAAACAAATTTTCTTTATACAGGTGAAAAATTACAAATTGCATCAAAAGACTCGGAAGCGGGAAATAGCCCAATGGTAAAGCGTTCGCTCGATGCGCGGTCGGTCTACGATCGATCCCCGTCGGTGGACCCATTGGGCTATTTCTCGTTGCAACCAGTGCTCCACAAGTGGTGTAACAAAGGCCGTGTTATGTACTATCCTGTCTGTGGGATGGTGTATATAAAAGATCCCTTGCTGCTAATCGAAAAAGGGTAACCGATGAAGTGGCGACAGCGGGTTTCCTCTCTCAATATCTGTGTGGTCCTTAACCATACGTCTGACGCCATATAACCGTAAATACAATGTGTTGAGTGCGTCGTTAAATAAAACATTTCCTTCCTTCCAAAAGACTAGGAAGTTTGAAACAGACTATATGAAGCAGCTTGTCACTTACTGCATTGTTACACTTGGCAGTTGTCATCACCTGAGAATACTAAATGAGTTCCCGTGAGTGACCGTTTACAGGGGCAGATCCAGGAAATATTGGGGGGTGGGTAAGGGGTAAGGGCACATGTATTAGCTCGTGAAAAGGGCAACCAGTGAAAGAAAAATTAAAGTTAAAACACAAGAAAAGAGGCACTTCAGTATATTTAGGAGGGAAGGGGAAGCCTGGTCCCCACCCCTCTGAATCCGCCTCTGGTTTATGTTACAGGTGCTTTTAACTGTACCTCATGAGCGAAATTTTGTTATGTACGATGGAAAACTCACTTGTATTATACATATCTTCTTCGGGAACGAGTATAGCATTTTATACATCACTGGCGGTTACTGACGGAGTCCCCCTCCCACAAGCCACCCACCCACCAACCGGATGTTTGAAGAGCCCTTATTAAGAGGTTGGGTTTTTTTTATTTATTAATCATCCACAATAATGTCGAAATGTGCAGTTGGTGGGGTGTTTCTAAATAAATTATATGTTAACGATTTGCGAGAAATTTTCAGAAGATTATATTATATATAATACAATGAAAACTGTTTGTATGTGTATTGAGCCAGAAATTCTGAAGTTGATCAATGTGCCTTCGATATATTTGTGTGGTAATGTACTGAAATTTGTTGACAACTATAAATATCTAGGTCATATTATATGCAAAAACATGAAAGACGATAAAGACATTAAACGACAGTATAGAACCCTTTGTGTACGTGCAAACATGTTGTTGCGACGATTTGCAAAATGTTTAGAATCTGTTAAAACACAATTATTTGTGAGTTATTGTAGTAATTTGTACGCGGGTGCATTATGGGTGAAATTTACGCAGGATAGCATGAAGGATCGTTACATATGTTATAACAACGCATACCGATGGATGATCGGACAACGACGACCATACAGTGCCAGCAAGATGTTTGTCAGTCATCGAGTAAAAAAAACAATTTGGCGCTTTACTTCGCTCAACAGCATATTCGCTGAAGAGCAGAATCGAAACAACTTCGAACGACCTACTTGCCCACCTGCGGTGTACAAATGTGTACGTCAAATCAGTATGTGTAAATCGCTGGCACAAGCTGCTGTGTATTATGTAATCAGTTTGGCATGTAATGTTTAAATATGTTCCATGGATCACTGATCTGAAATAAAAATCTATTATTATTATTATTATTATTAATACTAAGTTGCCCTGAAAACATGTTTCTGAACATCTATATTGACATCACTTGGTGGTCACCTGATTTATGATTTTTCAATCCATGCGCCATATATTTCTCAATGAAGTTTACACAAACAGTACTATAAACGTATTCAGTGCTAATCAGAAACGTTTGCTTTGTTTAACGACACCACTAGAGCACACTGATTAATTAATCATAGGCTATTGGATGTCAAACATTTGGTAATTCTGACTCGTAGTCGTCAGAGGAAACCCGTTACATTTTTCCCAATGCACTATCCCACAGACAGGAAAGCACACACCACGGCTTTTGACCAGTTGTGGTGCACCGGTTAGAAAGAGAAAAAAAATCAATCAGCTGAATGGATCCACTGAAGTGGTTCGATCCTGTGACGCAAGCACCTCAAGCGAGCACTCAACCGACTGAGCTAAATTCCACCCTGCTAACGAGACAGTAAGTATTTATTGGTTTATATTTAAATATGAATCGATAGAACAGTTTGAACACTTTCTTTTCTTTTCTTCTATTTTCAAAGTCTTTTTATTTCTCTCTTTTTTTCTGCATGACATGCTTCGCTGATTTAAGCGGGGTGGCAGCATCGTTTGATATTTATTATGTCTTTTTACTTACAGGGGAAGCAACGAAGGAAATATTTTATTTAACGACGCACTCAACACATTTTATTTATGGTTATATGGCGTCATACATATGGCTAAAGACCACACAGATACTGAGAGAGGAAACCCGCTGTTGTCACTTCATGGACTACTCTTTTCGATTAGCAGAAAGGGATCTTTTAAATGCACCATCCCACAGACAGAATAGTACATACTACGGCCTCTGTGACACCAGTTGTGAAGCACTGGTTGGAACGAGATAGAGAGAGAGAGAGAGAGAGAGAGAGAGAGAGAGAGAGAGAGAGAGAGAGAGAGAGAGAGAGAGAGCGAGGGAGGAATGTTTTATTTAACGACGCCACTCAACACATTTTATTTATGGTTGTATGACGTCATACATATGGCTAAGGACCACACAGAGAGGAGAGACCGAGAGAAAGACAGTGAGAGATACAGAGATTTGTAATGAAATACAGTACAGACCTGTTGTCGATGCTTCGGTTGTGGTTTGGGTGTCTGTCACAACCGCTGTCGGAGTCGTGTCTATAGTCGGCGTGGTGCTCTCGGGGGACGTAGTGGCTGTAGTTGCTGTGGATGTTGGGGCATCAGTGGCGTCGCCGGGAGTTGCTGCATCTGTTGTCGCTCCGGTTGTCGTATCCTCGGGGGAGACTCTGGCGACTTGTGTAAAACCTGTCAATGAAAAATCAGCTAAAATAAAAAAAAGGAATATACCAAGGGCGGATCCAGGGTGAGATTATGGTGTGTGTGTGTGTGTGTGTGTGTGTGTGTGTGTGTGTGTGTGTGTGTGTGTGTGTGTGTGTGTGTGTGTGCACCCTTTTTCAAGCATTACAGTTGTCATTATTCTAGTATTCTAAGCATTTTATCATGGAGGAAAGAAAGAAATATGTTCTTGAACTCAACACATTGCAATTACGGTTATATGGCGTCGGTCATATGGTAAAGGACATCAGAGATAATTCGAAAGGAAACCTGCTGCCACTCCATAGGCTTCTCTTTTTGATTAATTAGTGGCAAGAGATATTTTATATGAGTTATTCTACAGACAGGATAGTACATACCACGACCTTTGTTACACCCTGGGATCGATCTGTCTGTGAGCCCATTTGGGTTATTTCTCGTTACAGCCAGTGCACCACGACTGGTATATAAAAGGCAGTGGTATGTGCTATCCTGTATGTGGGATGTGCATATAAAATATCCCTTGCTACTAATCAAAAATTTTTGTTGCGGGTTTCCTCTCTATGACTGTGTCAAAATGACCATATATTCAATAGCTTGTGATTAATTAAATCAATGTGCTCTAGTGGTGACGTTAAACAAAACAAACATTTTTCTTTCTTTTTTTGTTACAGCATAGGTTGATATTTATTATGTCTTTTATTTATAAGGGAAGCAACGAAGGAAATGTTTTATTTAACGACGCACTCAACACAAGGAAATGGAAATGGTTTATTTAACGACGCACTCAACACATTTTATTTACGGTTATATGGCGTCATACATATGGCTAAGAACCACACAGGTATTGAGAGAGGAAACCCGCTGTCGCCACTTCATGGGCTACTCTTTTCGATTAGCAGCGAGGGATTTTTGGATTTATGGATGGATGGATTAATGAACGAACCAACAAATGATTAAATGGGTGGATGAATGAATGAATGGATTTATGGATACATGGATGGATGGACAAATTAATGGATGGATATTTGGATGAATAGATGGATGAATTAACGAACGAATGGATGGATGGATGGATTCACGAATGAATGGATTAATGGATGAACGATTGAATGAACGAATGTATGAACGAAAGAACGAACGAATGGACAAATTGATGGGTGGATTTTTGGATGGATGGATGAATGAATGAATGAATGAATGAATGGATAAATTGATGAATGGATGTTTGGATGAATGAATGCATGAATGAATGAATGAATGAATATATTGATGAATGGATGTTTGGATGAATGAATGAAAGAAAGAATGAAAGAATGAATGAATGAATGAGCAGGATTTGAACTCACCACTGTGCAAGAGTGTACACAACAAAACACACATGATGGTAGAGTCGACGTGGATTCTCATTTTTCTCAAATCTGTAACAAACAAAATAAAAATAATACAAATATTTTAAAACACGAAAACTAATAATTTAAAAACAATCTGTACGTATAAAACAGAAAATGGTATTTCTAAACATTTTCCAACAATCTGTAAGTAACAAACAGAAAATAGTACAAACATTTTTCAGCAACCTCTAAGTACAAAATAGGAAATGCTGTCAAGAAATCTCATTGTAATAATTTATAACGGTAAACTGTGGTCGTCTGTCTTTATGCCTTGTCAAGTTTGAGTTTTTAATCTATTAACAATGTTGAATAACTATTGTAATAGCGAAATTCTTCGGGGGGGGGGGGGGGGGGGGGGGGGGGGGGGGGGTGGGGGGGGGTGGGGGGGGGGGGGGGGGGGGGGGGTGGGGGGGGGGGGGGAGGGGTGGTACGTACCCGTCATGCTAAAATAATATAGTGTTTAGCAGATGGATTCATGATGCATTTATTAAGGGGGGTGTTGGGGGTGTTGGTAGAGAACATGTAATAGTTTGTTCCGTTTGTTTTAGTGGAAGATTACTATATATATTGCACACCCTCACTAGGAAAATCCTACACATGTCACCCGATGTTTTGTTGTATTAAATGCTTACATTCTCTCTCTCCCTGCCCCCCCCCCCCCTCCCCCCCCTCTCTCTCTCTCTCTCTCTCTCTCTCTCTCTCTCTCTCTCTCTCTCTCTCTCTCTCTCTCTCTCTCCCTACCCCCTCTCTCTCTGATCTGCACTGCTTTTTTTTATATTTTCATCTTTATCACATTGTTTATGATGACCTGTTTAACATACACAAAAGGGACAGGCCTACGTATTTAATATCATACATGGACCATCGGGAACATAAATAATCCTACATCATTTATATAATACAAATATATTCATTTTGCTTTGGATATACACATCAAAGAAATACCACAAGACGGTAGACGTTATTTGGATCTTATTTATTCTCTTTTTTTTTACAACACAAGTGATTAATTTTTCGTATTAGTATAAAATAGCAAATGATTGATAGGACCAATACAAAATAAGACAATAACACAGTGGCGGATCCAGAAAATCCATCGGTGAGGGTGGGGTGGGGTGGGAGGCTAATGACATGTAAGGTGTAAGGTCAGACCTTTTTATTAGTTGTTCCTCGGATTCTACTACGTGAAAAATGAAAACTAAAATATAACTGTCACAAAATGTACGGGGTGGATGGGATCCTGACCCCCCCCCCCCCCCTCCGTCCTCCCTTAGAACCGCCACTGTAACACAACAAAAAACCCCACCTCTTAACATGCACACGGTGACTCATCAACACCTGATTAAAACAAATGCGCGGAACAAAATAGTTCTGTATCAGGTAGACAAAAGAAATTAAATTCAAACAACAGCAGTGATTAATTCCATGCTGTGTTTCAACGTACTGAAATTAATTATGTTGTCCACGCTGGAATAAATCAGGCAAGCTATACATCATTTTTTGTTAAAAAAAATTGCAATCTGCCTCATGAATATAAAATGCATCAGCCATAGCTACATATGTTTGTGAATCATCGTTAAAAGGACAGACTCTAGTGTTTAAACACTACGACGTATTATCGCTCTCATAACTCTGTATTGAGTGGCTTTTAAAATATGTATATTGTTTTATATTTTTATATAACATGTATGTAATTTTTAAAAAGGTGAGACGGGAATAAAATATTGAATTGAATTGAACGTATTTTTCACCATTAAAGCCGTTTTTGATAATTTAAATTAGACGTACTTACATTTTATTATTTAGAATGTTAATTTTAATACACCTGAAATTGTTCTGGTCATCAGGATTTTTGTAATACCCTGAAAACACACTTACCTCTGAGAAGTAATGGTTATCGAATTGTTATTATGAAAATATAGTGTATACATATACATGTAGCAAAACTGATTTATTTATTTATTTATTTATTTATTTTTTATTATTCAGCTTTCCCTGTTACAAAAAAAGCCTAATAAACTTGTTTTTTTTTATTGTTTTTTTATTGTTTTTTTTATTATTATTTTTTTATTATTATTATTATTATTATTATTATTATTATTATTATTATTATTATTATTATTCACCTTTCCCTGTTACAAAAAAGCCTACCGTCTATCCAGGGAGGAAACAGAGGACAGGTGGTCAACAGGACCCAGAAAGATATATCAGCAAAACAGAATATTATAGAATGGTGAATAAATTGTTTTAAAACATTCATTCACACCTAATTTACTTGATACAAACCCACACACAGACACATACATCATTCATACTAGTATATTCCCTCAGCCTCCCAGTCACAGAAAAAGTAATACCATCAACAACAACAACACCCCCCCCCCCCACACACACACACACACACACACAAAACTGTTCAATTACTATGTATATAAAGGAGTCCTAAAACAAGTATGAACTGTTGGGAGCAAAGCCACAAAGACAAGATTAAAAATAATAATAATAATAATAATAATAATAATAATAATAATAAAATAATTGACATTTTATCAAAGTGCGGTTGATATAATACCCACTTTTTATTAATCAGATGCAAATTATTTCTTCCCTGGTAGATTGAATGTTCAATTTTATATCTATGTTGAACTTCCTTTTGGAAATGTTTAAAGACATACTGTCACAAATTTAAGGACTTTATTTCTCTAAAAGTGAATAATAAATCAAAATTACACTAATTTTTCAGACCAAATCTAGCTATTGCATTACTGTAACTACACCATGATGGAGCGAAATCCATGTCAACCCTCTCAGCAATATTAGTTTTTGAATTATGGACCATTGCCATAATTCAATTATTTTTACAAAATATCATTAATAAGTGGAGAATGGTGGTTACGTAGATGGTTGAATAAAGTACATTTAGGGACAAATTATATATATATATTTTTAAGTAATACTTTGTTAGGCCATGTAATAGGTCAGTGGTCTGTGACAATATGCCTTTAAAGTTGAGGTTTGATTTTTGCACTTTGTGAAATTTAGCAAAGAGTAATATAAAGTCAAATGCAGCATCTATGTGTTTTTATGCCAAGAATTACTAGTTCTTCAGAAAGACTCATATTATTCACATGGGTACAACATGCCGTAATCCAATGGATCTCTTTCTTCTAAATCTTCTCCCTTCTGATTCTGTGGGCGAGACGTAGCCCAGTGGTAAAACGTTCGCTTGGTGCGCGGTCGGTCTGGAGTCGAACCCTGTCGGTGGGCCCACCGGGCTATTTCTCCACAACTGGTGTAACAAAGGCTGTGGTATGTACTATTCTGTCTGTGGGATGGTGCATATAAAAGATCCCTTGCTGCTGATCCAAAAGAGTAGCCCATGAAGTGGCGACAGCGGGTTTCCTCTCTCAATATCTGTGTGGTTCTTAACCATATGTCCGACGCCAAATAACCGTAAACAAAATGTGTTGAGTGCGTCGTTAAATAAAACATTTCTTTCTTTTTGTTTCCCTTCTGATTCTCTTCCCTCCCTGGGCACCCCCCCCCCCCCCCGGCAATCTGGGCTAGTGGTTATAGTGGTTAGTGAGAGAGAGAAGTCGGTGTAGTGGTCTTACACCTACCCAATGAGTCGTTAAAATTAACTCTGGGTGGGAGCCGGTACCGGGCTGCGAACCCTGTACCTACCAGTGTTATGTCCGATGGCTTGACCACGACACTAATAGAGGCCGGAATAGTCCCTTTGGTATGTAGGTCTGTAGGTAGGTTTTAACGCGCACATTCAGAACAAGCTGTTGTAGAACACGCCTGTCATGGGCACAGGTGTTAACTTTTACCGACTTATCCGTCCAGGACAGGAAAGGGTTTGGGGGGGGGGGGGGGGGGGGGGGAGTGGGAGAGTAGGAGAGGAGGTCGGGTTTTGGTGTGTGTGGGTTTTTTTTTTTTAATATTTATTTTCCCCAGTCCATTCTGACCATGTCAAGGTTGGGGAGCCTTGAATTCATGACCTTACATCAAAGTAATATAATTTATATACAAGTACATATATCTAATTTGTGGTATAATAATGTTATATAGTCATATATGACAATTTGATACATAAATGCATTTGTAATGTTTCTGTATAAATTAAAGATTGGTAAAAAACAAAAAAACAAATTGCTATGACGCATATAATGGAAAGGACTGGGAAATATAGGAGAAGAAGAAAGAAGATATAAATGGTTAAAACACATAATAATAAATTGATAAATAAATAAATAAATAAATAAATAAATAAGCAAACAAACAAACAAAATTATGTTATTGAATTTGCAAAAATATCCCGTAGGATTAAAGTCATATAGAAAATGTTGCGTAATTTCGTGAAGGTAATTTTGACGCTTCATTCAGAAAGGTTAATCGAAATTGAAAACAGAGTTAATTGGACATAGTCCCTTTAAGAAACCCGTGCATATATATCAATAGATTATAAAGCGTTACGTCAGTGTGGAATGGTACATAAGTGACCGCTGTTGACCTCGGATCGTATTTCATCCCCACCTGGCACTACGAGTCATCTAACATACAAATAAACAACAGAACAACATTCCTCGCGTTGCTAATTTATAGCGGAGACACCGGTTTCGGCGCTGTCGTGATTAAGCCATCGAACATAAGGCTGCTAAGTACAGGGTTCACAGCTCGATACCGGCTCACACCCAGAGCGAGTTTTAACGACTCAATGGGTAAGCGTAAGACAACTACACCCTCCTCTCTCTCACTAACCACTAACTCACTGTCCTTAAGGCTGGTTAGACGCAGGATAGCACATACCACGGCCTTTGATATACCAGTCGTGGTGCACTGGCTGGAACGAGCGAAATAAATAGAGATCTGCCTCGAATAGACACCCAGACCGGCCTCGAATAGGCACCCAGACCGGCCTCGGTGGCGGACATAAGGCTGGTAGGTATAGGGTTCGCAGCCCGGTACCTGCTCCCACCCAGAGCGAGGTTTAACGACTCAGTGAGTAGGCGTAAAACCACTATAAATTAAATACAGTCGAATCCCGTTGCCTCGAACCCCGTCGGTGCTCGGGTAGGTGTAAAGCCTGACTTCGGTTTTGGTTCGAGAGTTGCGGTGTATTTAACTCTTCTGAGGTTGACCCAACGAGATTCTATCTATTTGTAGTGTATATGGCCTCAGATTACAGTTATCTTCCCATTTGGTTGTCGAAAATCCGGAAGTTTGACCGCGCAAGTAGTCTGCTGTTTGACTGTGATTATTTCATGGCAGACAGCTATGAAGTGGCAACTGTTTGACTGAAGTGACAGGGGATAGCATGTAGTTTGTAAACATGTGTAACTTGTTGACATTGAAGACTTGTTTGTGGTAATTCCGGCCCATGCAAAAGTAGTGCTTTTTGTGTAAAATGGGTGTACTCCGGCCTGGTTTAGAGGGTGTGTCTGTTTAAACCAATATGCTGGGAGAAAGAGCTGGACAACAGGGGTTGTCCTTTTCAGGGTATGTGTCCCCCATGCAGGCAAAGGTACATACAAAACTTCACGGGCCTGCTGATATTAATAAAAATGTTATAGCCACTAAGGCTATATAGAAACATATAGCGAAATTAATTGTGGTCTGAGGCCTGATATAGTTCACACATTACACCGGTTAAATGCTTGATTCTGATGAAAGTATTATAACCAGAGAGGTGAAATTACACAGACTGATTGTGCATACCACAAGGAATATGAAAACTAATTTATTTATTTTCTAAATATTTTATTAAATTAAAAAACTTTTTTTTTTGAATTTATTAAAAATTAAAATTAAAATTTTCAACTTTTAAATTTCAGTATCCTCCAAAATAGCATAAAATGACCTCTGATGTCACTACAGTTTGTTGCAATATTTTTTTAACAGTTTTGAGCTAATAATTTGGTAAAAAAGAGCAAAAGTTGGATTTTGTTAGTCAATATTGAGATTTTAATTTTTTTTACATATTGAATTTTAATGAGTTTCTCAATTATTGCAATTGGACAGAAGATCTAAATATAATGAATATATCACTACTAAATGTAATTAAACACTTTAAATAAATAGTATACAGTTTTTAACAAGATTAAGTACTCTAATAATACATTTCACCTACATTTATGTAAATTACACACTTCAGTCATTTTTCAAAAATGGTCTTTTATCCTTAGAAAATCTAATAGGCTAATATTCTATGCTGTCTGAATGTATTTATTGTGTTCAGTAATCAGATGCTGGTATACTTGTCAAGTTTATTGCAGAAAATGTGCCAAAAATGTTAACATTTGGCTTGTAATACATATGGCAGAATAATCCATAATGCATATTCAGTGGTCATTACTACAAACATCCTTCCAATCAAGAAATACTACACTGAGGTATCCCAGACACTGGCACATGACTACACTTGTTAACAGTTATCACTGGAAACTGAAAAATATGGTGCAAGTACCTCTTGGTAGGATTTATATCAGCATTTTGTAACAAAATCTTCATTTTCAAAGTTGTCGTCAACAAAAAAAATATTATGGTGTATACCTATGTAATATCTGTAGGGCATATTCATATTAATATGCATTTATATGGACTGTTTTGCCTTTTACAAAGTGGCTACATGTCTAATACAGTAAATGAAGTAGATTAAGTAAATACAGCAGGTCAAAATTGAATATGAGGCCTATCATGTCTAATTTTCCCTGAAATTAGTGTGTAAACATTTGTTGCAAATGGCCCCAATTTGTGACTTTCACCATCCCTCTGACACATTTCTAATAATGTATCATGAATTCAGTCACCATATCTTTACTAAGCCTACCACTTATCATATCTAAAATGCAAAATTTTACAGTTTTAGATTTTTTTGTTTTTCAAAAATTTAAATTAAGTTTAATATTTAATTAAAAATGAAGTAAAATCTAATGATTGATTTTTTTTTCTTTAAATATTTCAAAATCTTTCCAAGACAACACTGTGCAGATAGAACATATGTAGAAGAAAAAATAGCTGCTCATTGTATGAAGAAATTCCAAAATTTGATAAAGTTATTACATTTTGAAGTTGGTGTCCCTCAAGTTTCCATTGCTAAAATTGGCCATGGCAAGGCACTGTGGTAGGTGTTTTAACACAGCCTCTGTATACTCTCAGTTTAAAGGTGACATACCGATACTTACCGAGCATTGCTTTAATATGTATATCATTGGAATGCATTAGTGTGGGCCAGTTTTTAGGGGAAAAAATGGACTGATAGGCCTCAGATTACAGTTATCTTCCCATTTGGTTGTCGAAAATCCGGAAGTTTGACCGCGCAAGTAGTCTGCTGTTTGACTGTGATTATTTCATGGCAGACAGCTATGAAGTGGCAACTGTTTGACTGAAATGACAGGGGATAGCATGTAGTTTGTAAACATGTGTAACTTGTTGACATTGAAGACTTGTTTGTGGTAATTCCGGCCCATGCAAAAGTAGTGCTTTTTGTGTAAAATGGGTGTACTCCGGCCTGGTTTAGAGGGTGTGTCTGTTTAAACCAATATGCTGGGAGAAAGAGCTGGACAACAGGGGTTGTCCTTTTCAGGGTATGTGTCCCCCATGCAGGCAAAGGTACATACAAAACTTCACGGGCCTGCTGATATTAATAAAAATGTTATAGCCACTAAGGCTATATAGAAACATATAGCGAAATTAATTGTGGTCTGAGGCCATATCCTGGTGAACTCAACAATAGGTGCATGATCCTCACAATTCAAATCCTTCTTATGTTCATGTAAGACGTCTGGTAAATACAATACTTTTGAAATATTTCTGATAGTCTTTTCATAGTTCTAAAGTCTCTCATAACTCCATAGAAGTGTCTGGTGTATTTAAAAAAAACACATTTTGCTGTGTTATTGTATGATTACTGTTGAACTCTTGATTTTATTTTAATCTGTACACAAGCATAAGTGTACGAGACGGGGATGGGAGCAAATCCTCAAATTCGGGGGGAAAACGATAGAGATATTCAGGCACAAATTATAGAGATATTCAAGCAAAAATTATAGAGATATTCGGGCAAAATGTGCTAAGCTGAGATCTTTTTACCATGTATTGCCATTAGTTCACACTCAAAATTAGTTGTGATACCACGTAAACATGCGTAAGCCAAGTCATTCGTTTGTAACCCTATATAGCTGTTTGGCAGCAACGCTAATATGAATAAATGCTGTTATCCAGATTCGGGCATTTACGTTTAATTCGGGCAAAACCCCAATCTACCCCCCCCCCCCCCCCCCCCGCGTGCTTCCGTGAGGTGCTTGCGTCGCAGGATCGAACCACCCCGGTGGATCATTGCAGCTGATTGGGTTTTTTCCTGTTCCATTAGTGCACCACAACTGGTCAAAGGCCGTGGTATGTGCTTTCCTGTTTGTGGGAAAGTGCATACAAACGATCCCTTGCTGCATTAGGAAAAATGTAGCTGGTTTCCTCTGATGACTATGAGTCAGAATTACCAAATTAATCAATGTGCTCCAGTGGTGTCGTTAACAAAATAAACCTCCAACCGCTACCCAACTAACCCCTAATTAAACAAGGAATCTGGCTGTCATTAAACAGAACAGAACTTTATTTACTCTCATAGCCCCCATTCGGTGGCATCAGAGGAACATAAATAATAATAAACATACAAATTGTCAAGATGATTTCAGAAACATATATACCACGATACAAACAGATGAGCAGCTAAATATTAAAAACAGTTGAAATTACACATAAGTCAAGAAGCATGAAATTGTTTGTTAATAATTGATATAAACTTACACAATTTTTTTAAGAACACTAATACGTTTTGAGCTGAAGAGTTGCTGGAATTTGTATATATTTGGTGTGTTCACATACTATTTGTTAAGATATTTAAGTCTTTCTTGTCTAAATATTTGCATATAAATAGATAATGAAATTTATCTCCAACAATATTGCTATTACAAAGCGTACAGTTTCTATTTTCATATAAAATGTTTGTCCACCTCCCCTTTTAAACCGGTAAAAAGTGATTTGAAATTCTAAATCGAAAAACATTTGTGTACATTGTTTCATCCAGAATGTTAAAATATGATTCTAGTTCCAATTTCTCTTTAAATATTCTATAAGTAGTTCCTTTGCTAATCGTAAAGATGTCATTTCTCCATGTTTGCAGATACTGATCAGAACGTCTTCTCTTCACTACTTCTTTTAACCACTCCACTGATTTAAATGACTGTTGGTCCCAAACGTTATTCATTCCTAACAAACATTGCTATTGGTTCCAGATAGTTCCTGATTAAACGATTTAACAAACTGGCCAAAACTGTCTGTCTTTTCCAACAGGCCTAGCACAACATTCGACAATTTCCGTATATACACATACATACATACATACATACATACATACATACATACATACATACATACATATATACATACATATATATATATATATATATATATATATATATATATTATATATATATATATATATATATATATATATATACTTGGTTTTACAACATTCGGATAAAAGCTGGTACACCATCCAACCAATATACTATAATTTTGAACAGGCGTGTGGCAAATTATACATTTATTGTTCATTAAGCCGCGATTATGAGGCGAGGATCAAATTTGTCAATCAGGATAAGGAGAGAAACACGATAACAGGTTATATAACCATGAACCGGATCGCCTTAGCATGTGGCGCGCGTTAAAGGAAGGGACAATTAAGGCATTTGACCTGGTATGCATATTCAACGATATATAATGCACATTATTGCTTAATATCAACAAGTAGAATCAGTTCAGTATAGTTCATTAATAAAACGGTTAAATGTGACGGCTATGATATATAACGGGCGCAGCCATTTTGTACCATCCCAGTGAATACGCCCTCTGGCGAGCTGGTGGTTACGTAATACCTAACGTGTCACGTCAGGAATTAGTCTTCGGACCGAAGAAACAAAACATACCTAATTTTTGCGGATGCATCGCAATATTCGGTAATAATAGCCATCCCAGTAAGCCAGCAACAATTATATATCATTTTTAATACAAAATACAATATCAGTGTTTTGGTCTTTTCTTTCCGTGGCCTGTACCTGTGGTTTCTGATTGACAGGTGTATATTTAGACGGTCCCCAGACACTGTGTCTAGACACACTAAAAAGACGTGCCTCTTTTATTAAGTTCACAGGGTATTTTGTGATAGTCGCACGGACACCCCTCTAATCTTAATGGACTTTAATACTGTAAGTAATTCTGTAAAACCCTTGATTAAGTAAACTTTCCCATCTAAAATCACAAAACATAGTCCCAAAGAAAAGAAAATTATAACTTGGGTATCATGAGTGGTCGTTTTTGCTCGAATGTAGCATACCAATAGGCCTAATAATATGCATTTTTTTCTTTGGATTTAAAAAAGAAAAGAAAAATAGTTTAACTCCATTTCGTTCTATTGATGCAAATTGAAATATATTTAGTTACATAGTTTATTATACTATCAAGTCATTTATGTTGTTTTACAAGTCAGGTCGATGAAAGCGAAGCGCCTTGTAAATTAGAGCGTTTGTTTACACTGTGCATAGAGGAGATGGACGGAGCTGACGTCACTTCGCCCCAAGCTATTCCACCGGACGTCACAAAAACGAAACAAAATGGCTGCCCCCAGTTAGCAGGAATAATCATGTTTTTTTTATGAACTCTAAAATTACGCGTTTTTCATTTATTAAAGTGTCAGTATGTGTTGGTGGTCCGGATATGCATCTTTCCAACACATAAAGCTCTTGTTTGAGTTTACTCTCCCTTTAAGGACAGAGAGAGAGAGAGAGAGAGAGAGAGAGAGAGAGAGAGAGAGAGAGAGAGAGAGAGAGAGAGAGAGAGAGAGAGAGAGAGAGCAGACTATTTTTATTTTTATAAATTAATAAAAACACAACCATAAAGCGCATACACCAGTCTAGTGGACGTTTTTCTGTTCGGTCTGGCTTCACTGTGTCTTTTATTGTATGTTTGTATTGCTGTAAGTGTTGTGTTTTTCGGAATCGTCAATAAACATAATGTATTCCTAATATATAATATTGACGATATCGAAACACACAAGGGTAATAATCTATTTATCGTCATATAATCTCAAACTTAATACAACGTATTTTTGTAAACTGTATATACAACTATAATTCGAGTCAGCCATCGATCGATATTCAAACGACGTATGAATGTAACGTTTTGAATGGGAACTAGTGCATGACGGTTTTTGAGAGAGAGAGAGAGAGAGAGAGAGAGAGAGAGAGAGAGAGAGAGAGAGAGAGAGAGAGAGAGGGAGGAGGGACAGAAAAAGAGGGGGAGAGGAGAGAAGAGAGAGAGAGAGAGAGAGAGAGAGAGAGAGAGAGAGAGAAACTGAATTTCGACTCGTAGTAATGTTAGATGAATATGACGAGACGAGAACCAGTCATTAGCGGATGCTCGTGACACAACTTATATACGAAACTCAGCCGATAGC